>NC_135235.1:641638084-641711223 GCF_051348905.1 Ranitomeya variabilis | reverse complement strand
CTGCCAGCATCATGCCCAGCCCCTCACAGGCAGCACCAGGCTGCCAGCATCATGCCCAGCCCCTCACAGGCAGCACCAGGCTGCCAGCATCATGCCCAGCCCCTCACAGGCAGCACCAGGCTGCCAGCATCATGCCCAGCCCCTCACAGGCAGCACCAGGCTGCCAGCATCATGCCCAGCCCCTCACAGGCAGCACCAGGCTGCCAGCATCATGCCCAGCCCCTCACAGGCAGCACCAGGCTGCCAGCATCATGCCCAGCCCCTCACAGGCAGCACCAGGCTGCCAGCATCATGCCCAGCCCCTCACAGGCAGCACCAGGCTGCCAGCATCATGCCCAGCCCCTCACAGGCAGCACCAGGCTGCCAGCATCATGCCCAGCCCCTCACAGGCAGCACCAGGCTGCCAGCATCATGCCCAGCCCCTCACAGGCAGCACCAGGCTGCCAGCATCATGCCCAGCCCCTCACAGGCAGCACCAGGCTGCCAGCATCATGCCCAGCCCCTCACAGGCAGCACCAGGCTGCCAGCATCATGCCCAGCCCCTCACAGGCAGCACCAGGCTGCCAGCATCATGCCCAGCCCCTCACAGGCAGCACCAGGCTGCCAGCATCATGCCCAGCCCCTCACAGGCAGCACCAGGCTGCCAGCATCATGCCCAGCCCCTCACAGGCAGCACCAGGCTGCCAGCATCATGCCCAGCCCCTCACAGGCAGCACCAGGCTGCCAGCATCATGCCCAGCCCCTCACAGGCAGCACCAGGCTGCCAGCATCATGCCCAGCCCCTCACAGGCAGCACCAGGCTGCCAGCATCATGCCCAGCCCCTCACAGGCAGCACCAGGCTGCCAGCATCATGCCCAGCCCCTCACAGGCAGCACCAGGCTGCCAGCATCATGCCCAGCCCCTCACAGGCAGCACCAGGCTGCCAGCATCATGCCCAGCCCCTCACAGGCAGCACCAGGCTGCCAGCATCATGCCCAGCCCCTCACAGGCAGCACCAGGCTGCCAGCATCATGCCCAGCCCCTCACAGGCAGCACCAGGCTGCCAGCATCATGCCCAGCCCCTCACAGGCAGCACCAGGCTGCCAGCATCATGCCCAGCCCCTCACAGGCAGCACCAGGCTGCCAGCATCATGCCCAGCCCCTCACAGGCAGCACCAGGCTGCCAGCATCATGCCCAGCCCCTCACAGGCAGCACCAGGCTGCCAGCATCATGCCCAGCCCCTCACAGGCAGCACCAGGCTGCCAGCATCATGCCCAGCCCCTCACAGGCAGCACCAGGCTGCCAGCATCATGCCCAGCCCCTCACAGGCAGCACCAGGCTGCCAGCATCATGCCCAGCCCCTCACAGGCAGCACCAGGCTGCCAGCATCATGCCCAGCCCCTCACAGGCAGCACCAGGCTGCCAGCATCATGCCCAGCCCCTCACAGGCAGCACCAGGCTGCCAGCATCATGCCCAGCCCCTCACAGGCAGCACCAGGCTGCCAGCATCATGCCCAGCCCCTCACAGGCAGCACCAGGCTGCCAGCATCATGCCCAGCCCCTCACAGGCAGCACCAGGCTGCCAGCATCATGCCCAGCCCCTCACAGGCAGCACCAGGCTGCCAGCATCATGCCCAGCCCCTCACAGGCAGCACCAGGCTGCCAGCATCATGCCCAGCCCCTCACAGGCAGCACCAGGCTGCCAGCATCATGCCCAGCCCCTCACAGGCAGCACCAGGCTGCCAGCATCATGCCCAGCCCCTCACAGGCAGCACCAGGCTGCCAGCATCATGCCCAGCCCCTCACAGGCAGCACCAGGCTGCCAGCATCATGCCCAGCCCCTCACAGGCAGCACCAGGCTGCCAGCATCATGCCCAGCCCCTCACAGGCAGCACCAGGCTGCCAGCATCATGCCCAGCCCCTCACAGGCAGCACCAGGCTGCCAGCATCATGCCCAGCCCCTCACAGGCAGCACCAGGCTGCCAGCATCATGCCCAGCCCCTCACAGGCAGCACCAGGCTGCCAGCATCATGCCCAGCCCCTCACAGGCAGCACCAGGCTGCCAGCATCATGCCCAGCCCCTCACAGGCAGCACCAGGCTGCCAGCATCATGCCCAGCCCCTCACAGGCAGCACCAGGCTGCCAGCATCATGCCCAGCCCCTCACAGGCAGCACCAGGCTGCCAGCATCATGCCCAGCCCCTCACAGGCAGCACCAGGCTGCCAGCATCATGCCCAGCCCCTCACAGGCAGCACCAGGCTGCCAGCATCATGCCCAGCCCCTCACAGGCAGCACCAGGCTGCCAGCATCATGCCCAGCCCCTCACAGGCAGCACCAGGCTGCCAGCATCATGCCCAGCCCCTCACAGGCAGCACCAGGCTGCCAGCATCATGCCCAGCCCCTCACAGGCAGCACCAGGCTGCCAGCATCATGCCCAGCCCCTCACAGGCAGCACCAGGCTGCCAGCATCATGCCCAGCCCCTCACAGGCAGCACCAGGCTGCCAGCATCATGCCCAGCCCCTCACAGGCAGCACCAGGCTGCCAGCATCATGCCCAGCCCCTCACAGGCAGCACCAGGCTGCCAGCATCATGCCCAGCCCCTCACAGGCAGCACCAGGCTGCCAGCATCATGCCCAGCCCCTCACAGGCAGCACCAGGCTGCCAGCATCATGCCCAGCCCCTCACAGGCAGCACCAGGCTGCCAGCATCATGCCCAGCCCCTCACAGGCAGCACCAGGCTGCCAGCATCATGCCCAGCCCCTCACAGGCAGCACCAGGCTGCCAGCATCATGCCCAGCCCCTCACAGGCAGCACCAGGCTGCCAGCATCATGCCCAGCCCCTCACAGGCAGCACCAGGCTGCCAGCATCATGCCCAGCCCCTCACAGGCAGCACCAGGCTGCCAGCATCATGCCCAGCCCCTCACAGGCAGCACCAGGCTGCCAGCATCATGCCCAGCCCCTCACAGGCAGCACCAGGCTGCCAGCATCATGCCCAGCCCCTCACAGGCAGCACCAGGCTGCCAGCATCATGCCCAGCCCCTCACAGGCAGCACCAGGCTGCCAGCATCATGCCCAGCCCCTCACAGGCAGCACCAGGCTGCCAGCATCATGCCCAGCCCCTCACAGGCAGCACCAGGCTGCCAGCATCATGCCCAGCCCCTCACAGGCAGCACCAGGCTGCCAGCATCATGCCCAGCCCCTCACAGGCAGCACCAGGCTGCCAGCATCATGCCCAGCCCCTCACAGGCAGCACCAGGCTGCCAGCATCATGCCCAGCCCCTCACAGGCAGCACCAGGCTGCCAGCATCATGCCCAGCCCCTCACAGGCAGCACCAGGCTGCCAGCATCATGCCCAGCCCCTCACAGGCAGCACCAGGCTGCCAGCATCATGCCCAGCCCCTCACAGGCAGCACCAGGCTGCCAGCATCATGCCCAGCCCCTCACAGGCAGCACCAGGCTGCCAGCATCATGCCCAGCCCCTCACAGGCAGCACCAGGCTGCCAGCATCATGCCCAGCCCCTCACAGGCAGCACCAGGCTGCCAGCATCATGCCCAGCCCCTCACAGGCAGCACCAGGCTGCCAGCATCATGCCCAGCCCCTCACAGGCAGCACCAGGCTGCCAGCATCATGCCCAGCCCCTCACAGGCAGCACCAGGCTGCCAGCATCATGCCCAGCCCCTCACAGGCAGCACCAGGCTGCCAGCATCATGCCCAGCCCCTCACAGGCAGCACCAGGCTGCCAGCATCATGCCCAGCCCCTCACAGGCAGCACCAGGCTGCCAGCATCATGCCCAGCCCCTCACAGGCAGCACCAGGCTGCCAGCATCATGCCCAGCCCCTCACAGGCAGCACCAGGCTGCCAGCATCATGCCCAGCCCCTCACAGGCAGCACCAGGCTGCCAGCATCATGCCCAGCCCCTCACAGGCAGCACCAGGCTGCCAGCATCATGCCCAGCCCCTCACAGGCAGCACCAGGCTGCCAGCATCATGCCCAGCCCCTCACAGGCAGCACCAGGCTGCCAGCATCATGCCCAGCCCCTCACAGGCAGCACCAGGCTGCCAGCATCATGCCCAGCCCCTCACAGGCAGCACCAGGCTGCCAGCATCATGCCCAGCCCCTCACAGGCAGCACCAGGCTGCCAGCATCATGCCCAGCCCCTCACAGGCAGCACCAGGCTGCCAGCATCATGCCCAGCCCCTCACAGGCAGCACCAGGCTGCCAGCATCATGCCCAGCCCCTCACAGGCAGCACCAGGCTGCCAGCATCATGCCCAGCCCCTCACAGGCAGCACCAGGCTGCCAGCATCATGCCCAGCCCCTCACAGGCAGCACCAGGCTGCCAGCATCATGCCCAGCCCCTCACAGGCAGCACCAGGCTGCCAGCATCATGCCCAGCCCCTCACAGGCAGCACCAGGCTGCCAGCATCATGCCCAGCCCCTCACAGGCAGCACCAGGCTGCCAGCATCATGCCCAGCCCCTCACAGGCAGCACCAGGCTGCCAGCATCATGCCCAGCCCCTCACAGGCAGCACCAGGCTGCCAGCATCATGCCCAGCCCCTCACAGGCAGCACCAGGCTGCCAGCATCATGCCCAGCCCCTCACAGGCAGCACCAGGCTGCCAGCATCATGCCCAGCCCCTCACAGGCA
The DNA here is from genome assembly GCF_051348905.1 of Ranitomeya variabilis. Lineage (NCBI taxonomy): Eukaryota > Metazoa > Chordata > Amphibia > Anura > Dendrobatidae > Ranitomeya > Ranitomeya variabilis. The sequence continues at coordinate 641,706,591 of NC_135235.1, read as the reverse complement.
GCACCAGGCTGCCAGCATCATGCCCAGCCCCTCACAGGCAGCACCAGGCTGCCAGCATCATGCCCAGCCCCTCACAGGCAGCACCAGGCTGCCAGCATCATGCCCAGCCCCTCACAGGCAGCACCAGGCTGCCAGCATCATGCCCAGCCCCTCACAGGCAGCACCAGGCTGCCAGCATCATGCCCAGCCCCTCACAGGCAGCACCAGGCTGCCAGCATCATGCCCAGCCCCTCACAGGCAGCACCAGGCTGCCAGCATCATGCCCAGCCCCTCACAGGCAGCACCAGGCTGCCAGCATCATGCCCAGCCCCTCACAGGCAGCACCAGGCTGCCAGCATCATGCCCAGCCCCTCACAGGCAGCACCAGGCTGCCAGCATCATGCCCAGCCCCTCACAGGCAGCACCAGGCTGCCAGCATCATGCCCAGCCCCTCACAGGCAGCACCAGGCTGCCAGCATCATGCCCAGCCCCTCACAGGCAGCACCAGGCTGCCAGCATCATGCCCAGCCCCTCACAGGCAGCACCAGGCTGCCAGCATCATGCCCAGCCCCTCACAGGCAGCACCAGGCTGCCAGCATCATGCCCAGCCCCTCACAGGCAGCACCAGGCTGCCAGCATCATGCCCAGCCCCTCACAGGCAGCACCAGGCTGCCAGCATCATGCCCAGCCCCTCACAGGCAGCACCAGGCTGCCAGCATCATGCCCAGCCCCTCACAGGCAGCACCAGGCTGCCAGCATCATGCCCAGCCCCTCACAGGCAGCACCAGGCTGCCAGCATCATGCCCAGCCCCTCACAGGCAGCACCAGGCTGCCAGCATCATGCCCAGCCCCTCACAGGCAGCACCAGGCTGCCAGCATCATGCCCAGCCCCTCACAGGCAGCACCAGGCTGCCAGCATCATGCCCAGCCCCTCACAGGCAGCACCAGGCTGCCAGCATCATGCCCAGCCCCTCACAGGCAGCACCAGGCTGCCAGCATCATGCCCAGCCCCTCACAGGCAGCACCAGGCTGCCAGCATCATGCCCAGCCCCTCACAGGCAGCACCAGGCTGCCAGCATCATGCCCAGCCCCTCACAGGCAGCACCAGGCTGCCAGCATCATGCCCAGCCCCTCACAGGCAGCACCAGGCTGCCAGCATCATGCCCAGCCCCTCACAGGCAGCACCAGGCTGCCAGCATCATGCCCAGCCCCTCACAGGCAGCACCAGGCTGCCAGCATCATGCCCAGCCCCTCACAGGCAGCACCAGGCTGCCAGCATCATGCCCAGCCCCTCACAGGCAGCACCAGGCTGCCAGCATCATGCCCAGCCCCTCACAGGCAGCACCAGGCTGCCAGCATCATGCCCAGCCCCTCACAGGCAGCACCAGGCTGCCAGCATCATGCCCAGCCCCTCACAGGCAGCACCAGGCTGCCAGCATCATGCCCAGCCCCTCACAGGCAGCACCAGGCTGCCAGCATCATGCCCAGCCCCTCACAGGCAGCACCAGGCTGCCAGCATCATGCCCAGCCCCTCACAGGCAGCACCAGGCTGCCAGCATCATGCCCAGCCCCTCACAGGCAGCACCAGGCTGCCAGCATCATGCCCAGCCCCTCACAGGCAGCACCAGGCTGCCAGCATCATGCCCAGCCCCTCACAGGCAGCACCAGGCTGCCAGCATCATGCCCAGCCCCTCACAGGCAGCACCAGGCTGCCAGCATCATGCCCAGCCCCTCACAGGCAGCACCAGGCTGCCAGCATCATGCCCAGCCCCTCACCGGCAGCACCAGGCTGCCAGCATCATGCCCAGCCCCTCACCGGCAGCACCAGGCTGCCAGCATCATGCCCAGCCCCTCACCGGCAGCACCAGGCTGCCAGCATCATGCCCAGCCCCTCACCGGCAGCACCAGGCTGCCAGCATCATGCCCAGCCCCTCACCGGCAGCACCAGGCTGCCAGCATCATGCCCAGCCCCTCACAGGCAGCACCAGGCTGCCAGCATCATGCCCAGCCCCTCACAGGCAGCACCAGGCTGCCAGCATCATGCCCAGCCCCTCACAGGCAGCACCAGGCTGCCAGCATCATGCCCAGCCCCTCACAGGCAGCACCAGGCTGCCAGCATCATGCCCAGCCCCTCACAGGCAGCACCAGGCTGCCAGCATCATGCCCAGCCCCTCACAGGCAGCACCAGGCTGCCAGCATCATGCCCAGCCCCTCACAGGCAGCACCAGGCTGCCAGCATCATGCCCAGCCCCTCACAGGCAGCACCAGGCTGCCAGCATCATGCCCAGCCCCTCACAGGCAGCACCAGGCTGCCAGCATCATGCCCAGCCCCTCACAGGCAGCACCAGGCTGCCAGCATCATGCCCAGCCCCTCACAGGCAGCACCAGGCTGCCAGCATCATGCCCAGCCCCTCACAGGCAGCACCAGGCTGCCAGCATCATGCCCAGCCCCTCACAGGCAGCACCAGGCTGCCAGCATCATGCCCAGCCCCTCACAGGCAGCACCAGGCTGCCAGCATCATGCCCAGCCCCTCACAGGCAGCACCAGGCTGCCAGCATCATGCCCAGCCCCTCACAGGCAGCACCAGGCTGCCAGCATCATGCCCAGCCCCTCACAGGCAGCACCAGGCTGCCAGCATCATGCCCAGCCCCTCACAGGCAGCACCAGGCTGCCAGCATCATGCCCAGCCCCTCACAGGCAGCACCAGGCTGCCAGCATCATGCCCAGCCCCTCACAGGCAGCACCAGGCTGCCAGCATCATGCCCAGCCCCTCACAGGCAGCACCAGGCTGCCAGCATCATGCCCAGCCCCTCACAGGCAGCACCAGGCTGCCAGCATCATGCCCAGCCCCTCACAGGCAGCACCAGGCTGCCAGCATCATGCCCAGCCCCTCACAGGCAGCACCAGGCTGCCAGCATCATGCCCAGCCCCTCACCGGCAGCACCAGGCTGCCAGCATCATGCCCAGCCCCTCACCGGCAGCACCAGGCTGCCAGCATCATGCCCAGCCCCTCACAGGCAGCACCAGGCTGCCAGCATCATGCCCAGCCCCTCACAGGCAGCACCAGGCTGCCAGCATCATGCCCAGCCCCTCACAGGCAGCACCAGGCTGCCAGCATCATGCCCAGCCCCTCACAGGCAGCACCAGGCTGCCAGCATCATGCCCAGCCCCTCACAGGCAGCACCAGGCTGCCAGCATCATGCCCAGCCCCTCACAGGCAGCACCAGGCTGCCAGCATCATGCCCAGCCCCTCACAGGCAGCACCAGGCTGCCAGCATCATGCCCAGCCCCTCACAGGCAGCACCAGGCTGCCAGCATCATGCCCAGCCCCTCACAGGCAGCACCAGGCTGCCAGCATCATGCCCAGCCCCTCACAGGCAGCACCAGGCTGCCAGCATCATGCCCAGCCCCTCACAGGCAGCACCAGGCTGCCAGCATCATGCCCAGCCCCTCACAGGCAGCACCAGGCTGCCAGCATCATGCCCAGCCCCTCACAGGCAGCACCAGGCTGCCAGCATCATGCCCAGCCCCTCACAGGCAGCACCAGGCTGCCAGCATCATGCCCAGCCCCTCACAGGCAGCACCAGGCTGCCAGCATCATGCCCAGCCCCTCACAGGCAGCACCAGGCTGCCAGCATCATGCCCAGCCCCTCACAGGCAGCACCAGGCTGCCAGCATCATGCCCAGCCCCTCACAGGCAGCACCAGGCTGCCAGCATCATGCCCAGCCCCTCACCGGCAGCACCAGGCTGCCAGCATCATGCCCAGCCCCTCACCGGCAGCACCAGGCTGCCAGCATCATGCCCAGCCCCTCACCGGCAGCACCAGGCTGCCAGCATCATGCCCAGCCCCTCACCGGCAGCACCAGGCTGCCAGCATCATGCCCAGCCCCTCACCGGCAGCACCAGGCTGCCAGCATCATGCCCAGCCCCTCACCGGCAGCACCAGGCTGCCAGCATCATGCCCAGCCCCTCACAGGCAGCACCAGGCTGCCAGCATCATGCCCAGCCCCTCACCGGCAGCACCAGGCTGCCAGCATCATGCCCAGCCCCTCACCGGCAGCACCAGGCTGCCAGCATCATGCCCAGCCCCTCACCGGCAGCACCAGGCTGCCAGCATCATGCCCAGCCCCTCACCGGCAGCACCAGGCTGCCAGCATCATGCCCAGCCCCTCACCGGCAGCACCAGGCTGCCAGCATCATGCCCAGCCCCTCACCGGCAGCACCAGGCTGCCAGCATCATGCCCAGCCCCTCACCGGCAGCACCAGGCTGCCAGCATCATGCCCAGCCCCTCACAGGCAGCACCAGGCTGCCAGCATCATGCCCAGCCCCGCACCGGCAGCACCAGGCTGCCAGCATCATGCCCAGCCCCTCACCGGCAGCACCAGGCTGCCAGCATCATGCCCAGCCCCGCACAGGCAGCACCAGGCTGCCAGCATCATGCCCAGCCCCGCACCGGCAGCACCAGGCTGCCAGCATCATGCCCAGCCCCTCACCGGCAGCACCAGGCTGCCAGCATCATGCCCAGCCCCTCACCGGCAGCACCAGGCTGCCAGCATCATGCCCAGCCCCTCACCGGCAGCACCAGGCTGCCAGCATCATGCCCAGCCCCTCACCGGCAGCACCAGGCTGCCAGCATCATGCCCAGCCCCTCACCGGCAGCACCAGGCTGCCAGCATCATGCCCAGCCCCTCACCGGCAGCACCAGGCTGCCAGCATCATGCCCAGCCCCTCACCGGCAGCACCAGGCTGCCAGCATCATGCCCAGCCCCTCACAGGCAGCACCAGGCTGCCAGCATCATGCCCAGCCCCTCACCGGCAGCACCAGGCTGCCAGCATCATGCCCAGCCCCTCACAGGCAGCACCAGGCTGCCAGCATCATGCCCAGCCCCTCACCGGCAGCACCAGGCTGCCAGCATCATGCCCAGCCCCTCACCGGCAGCACCAGGCTGCCAGCATCATGCCCAGCCCCTCACCGGCAGCACCAGGCTGCCAGCATCATGCCCAGCCCCTCACCGGCAGCACCAGGCTGCCAGCATCATGCCCAGCCCCTCACCGGCAGCACCAGGCTGCCAGCATCATGCCCAGCCCCTCACCGGCAGCACCAGGCTGCCAGCATCATGCCCAGCCCCTCACCGGCAGCACCAGGCTGCCAGCATCATGCCCAGCCCCTCACCGGCAGCACCAGGCTGCCAGCATCATGCCCAGCCCCTCACCGGCAGCACCAGGCTGCCAGCATCATGCCCAGCCCCTCACCGGCAGCACCAGGCTGCCAGCATCATGCCCAGCCCCTCACCGGCAGCACCAGGCTGCCAGCATCATGCCCAGCCCCTCACCGGCAGCACCAGGCTGCCAGCATCATGCCCAGCCCCTCACCGGCAGCACCAGGCTGCCAGCATCATGCCCAGCCCCTCACCGGCAGCACCAGGCTGCCAGCATCATGCCCAGCCCCTCACCGGCAGCACCAGGCTGCCAGCATCATGCCCAGCCCCTCACCGGCAGCACCAGGCTGCCAGCATCATGCCCAGCCCCTCACCGGCAGCACCAGGCTGCCAGCATCATGCCCAGCCCCTCACCGGCAGCACCAGGCTGCCAGCATCATGCCCAGCCCCTCACCGGCAGCACCAGGCTGCCAGCATCATGCCCAGCCCCTCACCGGCAGCACCAGGCTGCCAGCATCATGCCCAGCCCCTCACCGGCAGCACCAGGCTGCCAGCATCATGCCCAGCCCCTCACCGGCAGCACCAGGCTGCCAGCATCATGCCCAGCCCCTCACCGGCAGCACCAGGCTGCCAGCATCATGCCCAGCCCCTCACCGGCAGCACCAGGCTGCCAGCATCATGCCCAGCCCCTCACCGGCAGCACCAGGCTGCCAGCATCATGCCCAGCCCCTCACCGGCAGCACCAGGCTGCCAGCATCATGCCCAGCCCCTCACCGGCAGCACCAGGCTGCCAGCATCATGCCCAGCCCCTCACCGGCAGCACCAGGCTGCCAGCATCATGCCCAGCCCCTCACCGGCAGCACCAGGCTGCCAGCATCATGCCCAGCCCCTCACCGGCAGCACCAGGCTGCCAGCATCATGCCCAGCCCCTCACCGGCAGCACCAGGCTGCCAGCATCATGCCCAGCCCCTCACCGGCAGCACCAGGCTGCCAGCATCATGCCCAGCCCCTCACCGGCAGCACCAGGCTGCCAGCATCATGCCCAGCCCCTCACCGGCAGCACCAGGCTGCCAGCATCATGCCCAGCCCCTCACCGGCAGCACCAGGCTGCCAGCATCATGCCCAGCCCCTCACCGGCAGCACCAGGCTGCCAGCATCATGCCCAGCCCCTCACCGGCAGCACCAGGCTGCCAGCATCATGCCCAGCCCCTCACCGGCAGCACCAGGCTGCCAGCATCATGCCCAGCCCCTCACCGGCAGCACCAGGCTGCCAGCATCATGCCCAGCCCCTCACCGGCAGCACCAGGCTGCCAGCATCATGCCCAGCCCCTCACCGGCAGCACCAGGCTGCCAGCATCATGCCCAGCCCCTCACCGGCAGCACCAGGCTGCCAGCATCATGCCCAGCCCCTCACCGGCAGCACCAGGCTGCCAGCATCATGCCCAGCCCCTCACCGGCAGCACCAGGCTGCCAGCATCATGCCCAGCCCCTCACCGGCAGCACCAGGCTGCCAGCATCATGCCCAGCCCCTCACCGGCAGCACCAGGCTGCCAGCATCATGCCCAGCCCCTCACCGGCAGCACCAGGCTGCCAGCATCATGCCCAGCCCCTCACCGGCAGCACCAGGCTGCCAGCATCATGCCCAGCCCCTCACCGGCAGCACCAGGCTGCCAGCATCATGCCCAGCCCCTCACCGGCAGCACCAGGCTGCCAGCATCATGCCCAGCCCCTCACCGGCAGCACCAGGCTGCCAGCATCATGCCCAGCCCCTCACCGGCAGCACCAGGCTGCCAGCATCATGCCCAGCCCCTCACCGGCAGCACCAGGCTGCCAGCATCATGCCCAGCCCCTCACCGGCAGCACCAGGCTGCCAGCATCATGCCCAGCCCCTCACCGGCAGCACCAGGCTGCCAGCATCATGCCCAGCCCCTCACCGGCAGCACCAGGCTGCCAGCATCATGCCCAGCCCCTCACCGGCAGCACCAGGCTGCCAGCATCATGCCCAGCCCCTCACCGGCAGCACCAGGCTGCCAGCATCATGCCCAGCCCCTCACCGGCAGCACCAGGCTGCCAGCATCATGCCCAGCCCCTCACCGGCAGCACCAGGCTGCCAGCATCATGCCCAGCCCCTCACCGGCAGCACCAGGCTGCCAGCATCATGCCCAGCCCCTCACCGGCAGCACCAGGCTGCCAGCATCATGCCCAGCCCCTCACCGGCAGCACCAGGCTGCCAGCATCATGCCCAGCCCCTCACCGGCAGCACCAGGCTGCCAGCATCATGCCCAGCCCCTCACCAGCATTCTGTGCCACCATGTGCCTCGGCAGCACAAATTGAGAGACTAGTAATGATACTGAGATGTCATATAGAACAGTCCAGCTGTAAATGCATCTTATAAAGTATACTACACTGTTTAATATATATATTTTTTTCTCTCCATAGGTCGAATGCTGGCAAGAAATATGTCGCCTATGCCAAGCTCTTTTATAACCGTTTTCTTGCTTGACATGTTATTTTTGACTTATGCCTAATTTCTTACAATAAATAAAATGTTATCAATGTTTGACATGTTTTTTGCCTCTTTATTATAGTAGTTGGGTGTAATGTTAATTGAATATAGTTGGGGATATTCAGCATGAGACTATATCTTTTTCAACTGATAATGCATCTTGGAGGCTGCTGCAACATGCATTATTGTTATGAAAATGCACTGGACACATGCAATTCAGCATCCAGGTTTATGCGAGGAAATAAGGGAAACACTCCCCACACACCTGCAGTAGTGACACCTGTCTTTTTGTCTTCACCAACAGTGATGCATGTGTGGGTGTCCCCAGTGTTCCCCACCCAAAAATATGCATCACTGCATGTGATTGGGCAAGCAAACCATGGGACATTCTTGCATGTTGTCAATGTGGGTGTAAACACCCATTGTATGTGGGTGAGAAATGACACCCCAGGAATACCCACACATGTGCCCTTGCCCACTATTAGTGATGAGTGAGCATGCTTGGCACTGCTCGACAATCGAGTAGCACCATTATTTAAGCAACATGCTCGGCTCACCATTGCTGGAAGTGATGTCCCCAGTATTCTCGGTCTACTGTGGATAAGTAAACGGAACACCCCAATCACCACTATGGTAGGGGACAGCTTGGCAATTCCCCCACAAATGGCACTGCATTCCTAGGCTGTGTCCACCAAAAGTAATGACTTGGGGTAGCCCAAGATTTACTCGCCCACTGGAAATTAGTAATGCATGCTGGTGGAGAAAACTGGGGACACCCTGCATGTCATCATTGTGGGCAGGAACAGGCCAGGAAAGCCAAAACACACATCGCTATTGTGATGGTTCTGGAAAAGTTCCCAGGCTTCCCCTGCAGTAACGTGTGCATGGTGGATTTGAGTATCACAGCTTAGATGCAACAATAATACAAATTCAGATGTAATGAAGAATTCTGGTGGTTTATTCAACGCATTTCACGGTCTCCGACCCCTTCATCAGGAAAACACAAAGACAAGGGGCCTTTAGGAGGCAGTGTGGCCTGCCACACAGGCTCAGTAACACAAATTGAGAGACGTCACGGGACGGAAATATGCCATAATGAACTGCTATGATTGTTGCCGATCAGCAACAGAAGATGTGAGTCCTCTCTCTCGCTTTCTGTGCCTCTGCGAGCCCCTCTCTGCCTATATGTGCTTTTCAATGACTATCGGTGCCTTTCTCTGCCTCACTATCATTCTCTGCCTTCATGTGCCTCTCTGCGCCTCACTGTGCCTCATTGCGCCGCTTTGTGCCTCTTTCTGTGCATCCCTGTGCCTCTCTCTCGCTCACTGTGTCTCAGCAATGCAAATTGAGAGACTGGTGAAGTGATTCAAATATGTCACATTGAACAGCCCAGCTTGTTGCTATTCAGCAACAGAAGATGTGAATCTTGTCTATCACATTCTGTGCCTCTGTGTGCCTGTCCCAGCCTATATGTGCTTTTCAATGACTATCGGTGCCTTTCTCTGCCTCTCTATCATTCTCTGCCTTCATGTGCCTCTCTGTGCCTCATTGCGCCGCTCTGTGCCTCCCTGTGCCTCTCTCTCGCTCACTGTGTCTAGGCAATGCAAATTGAGAGACTGGTGAAGTGATTCAAATATGTCACATTGAACAGCCCAGCTTGTTGCTATTCAGCAACAGAGGATGTGAGTCTTCTCTCTATTGCATTCTGTGCCTCAATGTGCCTCACTGTGGCTCTGTGCCCATCCCAGCCTAAATGTGCCTTTCAATGACTCTCCATCTTTATCTGCCTTCATGCGCCTCACTGTGCCTCATTGCGCCACTCTGTGCCTCTTTCTGTGCCTCCCTGAGCCTCTCTCTCGCTCACTGTGTCTAGGCAATGCAAATTGAGAGACTGGTGAAGTGATTCAAATATGTCCCATTGAACAGCCCAGCTTGTTGCTATTCAGCAACAGAAGGTGTGACTCTTTTCTCTATTATGTTCTGTGCCTCTCTGTGTCTCACTGTGCCTCATTTTGCCTCTGTGCATCTGAAAATGTTCAAAAGATGAGAGGCAGCTATTGCGCTCATGTTTGGCACAATCAGCCAGCTATCACTGTTGAAAAATGACATACTGAGGATGAGAGCCGTCTATTGTACTCATTTTTTGCACAATTAGCCGTCTCTCCCTGAACAAAATGACATACTGAGGATGAGAGCCGACTATTGTACTCATTTTTTGCACAATTAGCCGAGTCTCACTGATGAAAATGACATACCGATGATGAGAGCCGTCTATTGTACTCATTTTTTGCACAATTAGCCGAGTCTCACTGATGAAAATGACATGCTGAGGATGAGAGCCGTCTATTGTACTCATTTTTTTGCACAATTAGCCGAGTCTCATTGATGAAAATGACATGCTGAGGATGAGAGCCGACTATTGTACTCATTTTTTGCACAATTAGCCGAGTCTCACTGATGAAAATGACATACAGAGGATGTCACATTGAACAGCCCAGCTTGTTGCTATTCAGCAACAGAGGATGTGAGTCTTCTCTCTATTGCATTCTGTGCCTCAATGTGCCTCACTGTGGCTCTGTGCCCATCCCAGCCTAAACGTGCCTTTCAATGACTCTCCATCTTTATCTGCCTTCATGTGCCTTTCTGCGCCTCACTGTGCCTCATTGCGCCACTCTGTGCCTCTTTCTGTGCCTCCCTGAGCCTCTCTCTCGCTCACTGTGTATCGGCAATGCAAATTGAGAGACTGGTGAAGTGATTCAAATATGTCCCATTGAACAGCCCAGCTTGTTGCTATTCAGCAACAGAAGGTGTGACTCTTTTCTCTATCGTGTTCTGTGCCTCTCTGTGTCTCACTGTGCCTCATTTTGCCTCTGTGCATCTGAAAATATTCAAAAGGTGAGAGGCAGCTATTGCGCTCATGTTTGGCACAATCAGCCAGCTATCACTGTTGAAAATGACATACTGAGGGTGAGAGCCGTCTATTGTACTCATTTTTTGTACAATTAGCCGAGTCTCACTGATGAAAATGACATGCTGAGGATGAGAGCCGTCTATTGTACTCATTTTTTGCACAATTAGCCGAGTCTCACTGATGAAAATGACATACTGAGGATGAGAGCCGTCTATTGTACTCATTTTTTTGCACAATTAGCCGAGTCTCACTGATGAAAATGACATGCTGAGGATGAGAGCTGACTATTGTACTCATTTTTTGCACAATTAGCCGAGTCTCACTGATGAAAATGACATACAGAGGATGTCACATTGAACAGCCCAGCTTGTTGCTATTCAGCAACAGAGGATGTGAGTCTTCTCTCTATTGCATTCTGTGCCTCAATGTGCCTCACTGTGCCTCATTGCGCCACTCTGCCTCTTTCTGTGCCTCCCTGAGCCTCTCTCTCACTCACTGTGTATCGGCAATGCAAATTGAGAGACTGGTGAAGTGATTCAAATATGTCCCATTGAACAGCCCAGCTTGTTGCTATTCAGCAACAGAAGGTGTGACTCTTTTCTCTATTATGTTCTGTGCCTCTCTGTGTCTCACTGTGCCTCATTTTGCCTCTGTGCATCTGAAAATATTCAAAAGGTGAGAGGCAGCTATTGCGCTCATGTTTGGCACAATCAGCCAGCTATCACTGTTGAAAATGACATACTGAGGATGAGAGCCGTCTATTGTACTCATTTTTTGCACAATTAGCCGTCTCTCCCTGAACAAAATGACATACTGAGGATGAGAGCCGACTATTGTACTCATTTTTTGCACAATTGGCTGACTCTCACTGATGAAAATGACATACAGAGGATGTCACATTGAACAGCCCAGCTTGTTGCTATTCAGCAACAGAGGATGTGAGTCTTCTCTCTATTGCATTCTGTGCCTCAATGTGCCTCACTGTGGCTCTGTGCCCATCCCAGCCTAAATGTGCCTTTCAATGACTCTCCATCTTTATCTGCCTTCATGTGCCTTTCTGCGCCTCACTGTGCCTCATTGCGCCACTCTGTGCCTCTTTCTGTGCCTCCCTGAGCCTCTCTCTCGCTCACTGTGTATCGGCAATGCAAATTGAGAGACTGGTGAAGTGATTCAAATATGTCCCATTGAACAGCCCAGCTTGTTGCTATTCAGCAACAGAAGGTGTGACTCTTTTCTCTATTATGTTCTGTGCCTCTCTGTGTCTCACTGTGCCTCATTTTGCCTCTGTGCATCTGAAAATATTCAAAAGGTGAGAGGCAGCTATTGCGCTCATGTTTGGCACAATCAGCCAGCTATCACTGTTGAAAATGACATACTGAGGATGAGAGCCGTCTATTGTACTCATTTTTTGCACAATTAGCCGTCTCTCCCTGAACAAAATGACATACTGAGGATGAGAGCCGACTATTGTACTCATTTTTTGCACAATTGGCTGACTCTCACTGATGAAAATGACATACAGAGGATGTCACATTGAACAGCCCAGCTTGTTGCTATTCAGCAACAGAGGATGTGAGTCTTCTCTCTATTGCATTCTGTGCCTCAATGTGCCTCACTGTGGCTCTGTGCCCATCCCAGCCTAAATGTGCCTTTCAATGACTCTCCATCTTTATCTGCCTTCATGTGCCTTTCTGCGCCTCACTGTGCCTCATTGTGCCACTCTGTGCCTCTTTCTGTGCCTCCCTGAGCCTCTCTCTCGCTCACTGTGTATCGGCAATGCAAATTGAGAGACTGGTGAAGTGATTCAAATATGTCCCATTGAACAGCCCAGCTTGTTGCTATTCAGCAACAGAAGGTGTGACTCTTTTCTCTATTATGTTCTGTGCCTCTCTGTGTCTCACTGTGCCTCATTTTGCCTCTGTGCATCTGAAAATATTCAAAAGGTGAGAGGCAGCTATTGCGCTCATGTTTGGCACAATCAGCCAGCTATCACTGTTGAAAATGACATACTGAGGGTGAGAGCCGTCTATTGTACTCATTTTTTGTACAATTAGCCGAGTCTCACTGATGAAAATGACATACAGAGGATGAGAGCCGACTATTGTACTCATTTTTTGCACAATTAGCTGACTCTCACTGATGAAAATGACATACAGAGGATGTCACATTGAACAGCCCAGCTTGTTGCTATTCAGCAACAGAGGATGTGAGTCTTCTCTCTATTGCATTATGTGCCTCAATGTGCCTCACTGTGGCTCTGTGCCCATCCCAGCCTAAATGTGCTTTTCAATGACTCTCCATCTTTATCTGCCTTCATGTGCCTTTCTGCGCCTCACTGTGCCTCATTGCGCCACTGTGCCTCTTTCTGTGCCTCCCTGAGCCTCTCTCTCACTCACTGTGTATCGGCAATGCAAATTGAGAGACTGGTGAAGTGATTCAAATATGTCCCATTGAACAGCCCAGCTTGTTGCTATTCAGCAACAGAAGGTGTGACTCTTTTCTCTATTATGTTCTGTGCCTCTCTGTGTCTCACTGTGCCTCATTTTGCCTCTGTGCATCTGAAAATATTCAAAAGGTGAGAGGCAGCTATTGCGCTCATGTTTGGCACAATCAGCCAGCTATCACTGTTGAAAATGACATACTGAGGATGAGAGCCGTCTATTGTACTCATTTTTTGCACAATTAGCCGTCTCTCCCTGAACAAAATGACATACTGAGGATGAGAGCCGACTATTGTACTCATTTTTTGCACAATTGGCTGACTCTCACTGATGAAAATGACATACAGAGGATGTCACATTGAACAGCCCAGCTTGTTGCTATTCAGCAACAGAGGATGTGAGTCTTCTCTCTATTGCATTCTGTGCCTCAATGTGCCTCACTGTGGCTCTGTGCCCATCCCAGCCTAAATGTGCCTTTCAATGACTCTCCATCTTTATCTGCCTTCATGTGCCTTTCTGCGCCTCACTGTGCCTCATTGCGCCACTCTGTGCCTCTTTCTGTGCCTCCCTGAGCCTCGCTCTCGCTCACTGTGTATCGGCAATGCAAATTGAGAGACTGGTGAAGTGATTCAAATATGTCCCATTGAACAGCCCAGCTTGTTGCTATTCAGCAACAGAAGGTGTGACTCTTTTCTCTATTATGTTCTGTGCCTCTCTGTGTCTCACTGTGCCTCATTTTGCCTCTGTGCATCTGAAAATGTTCAAAAGATGAGAGGCAGCTATTGCGCTCATGTTTGGCACAATCAGCCAGCTATCACTGTTGAAAATGACATACTGAGGGTGAGAGCCGTCTATTGTACTCATTTTTTGCACAATTAGCCGAGTCTCACTGATGAAAATGACATGCTGAGGATGAGAGCCGACTATTGTACTCATTTTTTGCACAATTGGCTGACTCTCACTGATGAAAATGACATACAGAGGATGTCACATTGAACAGCCCAGCTTGTTGCTATTCAGCAACAGAGGATGAGTCTTCTCTCTATTGCATTCTGTGCCTCAATGTGCCTCACTGTGGCTCTGTGTACCCGTCCCATCCTAAATGTGCATTTCAATGACTCTCCATCTTTCTCTGCCTTCATGTGCCTCTCTGCTCCTCACTGTGCCTCATTGTGCCACTCTGTGCCTCTTTCTGTGCCTCCCTGTGCCTCTCTCTCGCTCACTGTGCATCGGCATTGCAAATTGAGAGACTGGTGAAGTCATTCAAATATGTCCCATTGAACAGCCCAGCTTGTTGCTATTCAGCAACAGATGATGCGAGTCTTTTCTCTATCGTGTTCTGTGCCTCTCTGTGTCTCACTGTGCCTCATTTTGCCTCTGTGCATCTGAAAATATTCAAAAGATGAGAGGCAGCTATTGCGTTCATGTTTGGCACAATCAGCCAGCTCTCACTGTTGAAAATGACATACTGAGGATGAGAGCCGTCTATTGTACTCATTTTTTGCACAATTAGCCGAGTCTCACTGATGAAAATGACATGCTGAGGATGAGAGCTGACTATTGTACTTATTTTTTGCACAATTAGCCGAGTCTCACTGATGAAAATGAGATACTGAGGATGAGAGCCGTCTATTGTACTCATTTTTTGCACAATTAGCCGAGTCTCACAGATGAAAATGACATACCGATGATGAGAGCCGTCTATTGTATTCATTTTTTGCACAATTAGCCGAGTCTCACTGATGAAAATGACATGCTGAGGATGAGAGCCGTCTATTGTACTCATTTTTTGCACAATTAGCCGAGTCTCACTGATGAAAATGACATGCTGAGGATGAGAGCCGACTATTGTACTCATTTTTTGCACAATTGGCTGACTCTCACTGATGAAAATGACATACAGAGGATGTCACATTGAACAGCCCAGCTTGTTGCTATTCAGCAACAGAGGATGAGTCTTCTCTCTATTGCATTCTGTGCCTCAATGTGCCTCACTGTGGCTCTGTGTACCCGTCCCATCCTAAATGTGCATTTCAATGACTCTCCATCTTTCTCTGCCTTCATGTGCCTCTCTGCTCCTCACTGTGCCTCATTGCGCCACTCTGTGCCTCTTTCTGTGCCTCTCTCTCGCTCACTGTGCATCGGCATTGCAAATTGAGAGACTGGTGAAGTCATTCAAATATGTCCCATTGAACAGCCCAGCTTGTTGCTATTCAGCAACAGATGATGCGAGTCTTTTCTCTATCGTGTTCTGTGCCTCTCTGTGTCTCACTGTGCCTCATTTTGCCTCTGTGCATCTGAAAATATTCAAAAGATGAGAGGCAGCTATTGCGTTCATGTTTGGCACAATCAGCCAGCTCTCACTGTTGAAAATGACATACTGAGGATGAGAGCCGTCTATTGTACTCATTTTTTGCACAATTAGCCGAGTCTCACAGATGAAAATGACATACCGATGATGAGAGCCGTCTATTGTATTCATTTTTTGCACAATTAGCCGAGTCTCACTGATGAAAATGACATGCTGAGGATGAGAGCCGTCTATTGTACTCATTTTTTGCACAATTAGCCGAGTCTCATTGATGAAAATGACATGCTGAGGATGAGAGCCGACTATTGTACTCATTTTTTGCACAATTAGCCGAGTCTCACTGATGAAAATGACATACAGAGGATGTCACATTGAACAGCCCAGCTTGTTGCTATTCAGCAACAGAGGATGTGAGTCTTCTCTCTATTGCATTCTGTGCCTCAATGTGCCTCACTGTGGCTCTGTGCCCATCCCAGCCTAAATGTGCCTTTCAATGACTCTCCATCTTTATCTGCCTTCATGTGCCTTTCTGCGCCTCACTGTGCCTCATTGCGCCACTCTGTGCCTCTTTCTGTGCCTCCCTGAGCCTCTCTCTCACTCACTGTGTATCGGCAATGCAAATTGAGAGACTGGTGAAGTGATTCAAATATGTCCCATTGAACAGCCCAGCTTGTTGCTATTCAGCAACAGAAGGTGTGACTCTTTTCTCTATTATGTTCTGTGCCTCTCTGTGTCTCACTGTGCCTCATTTTGCCTCTGTGCATCTGAAAATATTCAAAAGGTGAGAGGCAGCTATTGCGCTCATGTTTGGCACAATCAGCCAGCTATCACTGTTGAAAATGACATACTGAGGATGAGAGCCGTCTATTGTACTCATTTTTTGCACAATTAGCCGTCTCTCCCTGAACAAAATGACATACTGAGGATGAGAGCCGACTATTGTACTCATTTTTTGCACAATTGGCTGACTCTCACTGATGAAAATGACATACAGAGGATGTCACATTGAACAGCCCAGCTTGTTGCTATTCAGCAACAGAGGATGTGAGTCTTCTCTCTATTGCATTCTGTGCCTCAATGTGCCTCACTGTGGCTCTGTGCCCATCCCAGCCTAAATGTGCCTTTCAATGACTCTCCATCTTTATCTGCCTTCATGTGCCTTTCTGCGCCTCACTGTGCCTCATTGCGCCACTCTGTGCCTCTTTCTGTGCCTCCCTGAGCCTCGCTCTCGCTCACTGTGTATCGGCAATGCAAATTGAGAGACTGGTGAAGTGATTCAAATATGTCCCATTGAACAGCCCAGCTTGTTGCTATTCAGCAACAGAAGGTGTGACTCTTTTCTCTATTATGTTCTGTGCCTCTCTGTGTCTCACTGTGCCTCATTTTGCCTCTGTGCATCTGAAAATGTTCAAAAGATGAGAGGCAGCTATTGCGCTCATGTTTGGCACAATCAGCCAGCTATCACTGTTGAAAATGACATACTGAGGGTGAGAGCCGTCTATTGTACTCATTTTTTGCACAATTAGCCGAGTCTCACTGATGAAAATGACATGCTGAGGATGAGAGCCGACTATTGTACTCATTTTTTGCACAATTGGCTGACTCTCACTGATGAAAATGACATACAGAGGATGTCACATTGAACAGCCCAGCTTGTTGCTATTCAGCAACAGAGGATGAGTCTTCTCTCTATTGCATTCTGTGCCTCAATGTGCCTCACTGTGGCTCTGTGTACCCGTCCCATCCTAAATGTGCATTTCAATGACTCTCCATCTTTCTCTGCCTTCATGTGCCTCTCTGCTCCTCACTGTGCCTCATTGTGCCACTCTGTGCCTCTTTCTGTGCCTCCCTGTGCCTCTCTCTCGCTCACTGTGCATCGGCATTGCAAATTGAGAGACTGGTGAAGTCATTCAAATATGTCCCATTGAACAGCCCAGCTTGTTGCTATTCAGCAACAGATGATGCGAGTCTTTTCTCTATCGTGTTCTGTGCCTCTCTGTGTCTCACTGTGCCTCATTTTGCCTCTGTGCATCTGAAAATATTCAAAAGATGAGAGGCAGCTATTGCGTTCATGTTTGGCACAATCAGCCAGCTCTCACTGTTGAAAATGACATACTGAGGATGAGAGCCGTCTATTGTACTCATTTTTTGCACAATTAGCCGAGTCTCACTGATGAAAATGACATGCTGAGGATGAGAGCTGACTATTGTACTTATTTTTTGCACAATTAGCCGAGTCTCACTGATGAAAATGAGATACTGAGGATGAGAGCCGTCTATTGTACTCATTTTTTGCACAATTAGCCGAGTCTCACAGATGAAAATGACATACCGATGATGAGAGCCGTCTATTGTATTCATTTTTTGCACAATTAGCCGAGTCTCACTGATGAAAATGACATGCTGAGGATGAGAGCCGTCTATTGTACTCATTTTTTGCACAATTAGCCGAGTCTCACTGATGAAAATGACATGCTGAGGATGAGAGCCGACTATTGTACTCATTTTTTGCACAATTGGCTGACTCTCACTGATGAAAATGACATACAGAGGATGTCACATTGAACAGCCCAGCTTGTTGCTATTCAGCAACAGAGGATGAGTCTTCTCTCTATTGCATTCTGTGCCTCAATGTGCCTCACTGTGGCTCTGTGTACCCGTCCCATCCTAAATGTGCATTTCAATGACTCTCCATCTTTCTCTGCCTTCATGTGCCTCTCTGCTCCTCACTGTGCCTCATTGCGCCACTCTGTGCCTCTTTCTGTGCCTCTCTCTCGCTCACTGTGCATCGGCATTGCAAATTGAGAGACTGGTGAAGTCATTCAAATATGTCCCATTGAACAGCCCAGCTTGTTGCTATTCAGCAACAGATGATGCGAGTCTTTTCTCTATCGTGTTCTGTGCCTCTCTGTGTCTCACTGTGCCTCATTTTGCCTCTGTGCATCTGAAAATATTCAAAAGATGAGAGGCAGCTATTGCGTTCATGTTTGGCACAATCAGCCAGCTCTCACTGTTGAAAATGACATACTGAGGATGAGAGCCGTCTATTGTACTCATTTTTTGCACAATTAGCCGAGTCTCACAGATGAAAATGACATACCGATGATGAGAGCCGTCTATTGTATTCATTTTTTGCACAATTAGCCGAGTCTCACTGATGAAAATGACATGCTGAGGATGAGAGCCGTCTATTGTACTCATTTTTTGCACAATTAGCCGAGTCTCACTGATGAAAATGACATGCTGAGGATGAGAGCCGTCTATTGTACTCATTTTTTGCACAATTAGCCGTCTCTCCCTGAACAAAATGACATACTGAGGATGAGAGCCGACTATTGTACTCATTTTTTGCACAATTGGCTGACTCTCACTGATGAAAATGACATACAGAGGATGTCACATTGAACAGCCCAGCTTGTTGCTATTCAGCAACAGAGGATGTGAGTCTTCTCTCTATTGCATTCTGTGCCTCAATGTGCCTCACTGTGGCTCTGTGCCCATCCCAGCCTAAATGTGCCTTTCAATGACTCTCCATCTTTATATGCCTTCATGTGCCTTTCTGCGCCTCACTGTGCCTCATTGCGCCACTCTGTGCCTCTTTCTGTGCCTCTCTGAGCCTCTCTCTCGCTCACTGTGTATCGGCAATGCAAATTGAGAGACTGGTGAAGTGATTCAAATATGTCCCATTGAACAGCCCAGCTTGTTGCTATTCAGCAACAGAAGGTGTGACTCTTTTCTCTATTGTGTTCTGTGCCTCTCTGTGTCTCACTGTGCCTCATTTTGCCTCTGTGCATCTGAAAATGTTCAAAAGATGAGAGGCAGCTATTGCGCTCATGTTTGGCACAATCAGCCAGCTATCACTGTTGAAAATGACATACTGAGGATGAGAGCCGTCTATTGTACTCATTTTTTGCACAATTAGCCATCTCTCCCTGAACAAAATGACATACTGAGGATGAGAGCCGACTATTGTACTCATTTTTTGCACAATTGGCTGACTCTCACTGATGAAAATGACATACAGAGGATGTCACATTGAACAGCCCAGCTTGTTGCTATTCAGCAACAGAGGATGTGAGTCTTCTCTCTATTGCATTCTGTGCCTCAATGTGCCTCACTGTGGCTCTGTGCCCATCCCAGCCTAAATGTGCCTTTCAATGACTCTCCATCTTTATCTGCCTTCATGTGCCTTTCTGCGCCTCACTGTGCCTCATTGCGCCACTCTGTGCCTCTTTCTGTGCCTCCCTGAGCCTCTCTCTCGCTCACTGTGTATCGGCAATGCAAATTGAGAGACTGGTGAAGTGATTCAAATATGTCCCATTGAACAGCCCAGCTTGTTGCTATTCAGCAACAGAAGGTGTGACTCTTTTCTCTATCGTGTTCTGTGCCTCTCTGTGTCTCACTGTGCCTCATTTTGCCTCTGTGCATCTGAAAATATTCAAAAGGTGAGAGGCAGCTATTGCGCTCATGTTTGGCACAATCAGCCAGCTATCACTGTTGAAAATGACATACTGAGGGTGAGAGCCGTCTATTGTACTCATTTTTTGTACAATTAGCCGAGTCTCACTGATGAAAATGACATGCTGAGGATGAGAGCCGTCTATTGTACTCATTTTTTGCACAATTAGCCGAGTCTCACTGATGAAAATGACATACTGAGGATGAGAGCCGTCTATTGTACTCATTTTTTTGCACAATTAGCCGAGTCTCACTGATGAAAATGACATGCTGAGGATGAGAGCTGACTATTGTACTCATTTTTTGCACAATTAGCCGAGTCTCACTGATGAAAATGACATACAGAGGATGTCACATTGAACAGCCCAGCTTGTTGCTATTCAGCAACAGAGGATGTGAGTCTTCTCTCTATTGCATTCTGTGCCTCAATGTGCCTCACTGTGCCTCATTGCGCCACTCTGCCTCTTTCTGTGCCTCCCTGAGCCTCTCTCTCACTCACTGTGTATCGGCAATGCAAATTGAGAGACTGGTGAAGTGATTCAAATATGTCCCATTGAACAGCCCAGCTTGTTGCTATTCAGCAACAGAAGGTGTGACTCTTTTCTCTATTATGTTCTGTGCCTCTCTGTGTCTCACTGTGCCTCATTTTGCCTCTGTGCATCTGAAAATATTCAAAAGGTGAGAGGCAGCTATTGCGCTCATGTTTGGCACAATCAGCCAGCTATCACTGTTGAAAATGACATACTGAGGATGAGAGCCGTCTATTGTACTCATTTTTTGCACAATTAGCCGTCTCTCCCTGAACAAAATGACATACTGAGGATGAGAGCCGACTATTGTACTCATTTTTTGCACAATTGGCTGACTCTCACTGATGAAAATGACATACAGAGGATGTCACATTGAACAGCCCAGCTTGTTGCTATTCAGCAACAGAGGATGTGAGTCTTCTCTCTATTGCATTCTGTGCCTCAATGTGCCTCACTGTGGCTCTGTGCCCATCCCAGCCTAAATGTGCCTTTCAATGACTCTCCATCTTTATCTGCCTTCATGTGCCTTTCTGCGCCTCACTGTGCCTCATTGCGCCACTCTGTGCCTCTTTCTGTGCCTCCCTGAGCCTCTCTCTCGCTCACTGTGTATCGGCAATGCAAATTGAGAGACTGGTGAAGTGATTCAAATATGTCCCATTGAACAGCCCAGCTTGTTGCTATTCAGCAACAGAAGGTGTGACTCTTTTCTCTATTATGTTCTGTGCCTCTCTGTGTCTCACTGTGCCTCATTTTGCCTCTGTGCATCTGAAAATATTCAAAAGGTGAGAGGCAGCTATTGCGCTCATGTTTGGCACAATCAGCCAGCTATCACTGTTGAAAATGACATACTGAGGATGAGAGCCGTCTATTGTACTCATTTTTTGCACAATTAGCCGTCTCTCCCTGAACAAAATGACATACTGAGGATGAGAGCCGACTATTGTACTCATTTTTTGCACAATTGGCTGACTCTCACTGATGAAAATGACATACAGAGGATGTCACATTGAACAGCCCAGCTTGTTGCTATTCAGCAACAGAGGATGTGAGTCTTCTCTCTATTGCATTCTGTGCCTCAATGTGCCTCACTGTGGCTCTGTGCCCATCCCAGCCTAAATGTGCCTTTCAATGACTCTCCATCTTTATCTGCCTTCATGTGCCTTTCTGCGCCTCACTGTGCCTCATTGCGCCACTCTGTGCCTCTTTCTGTGCCTCCCTGAGCCTCTCTCTCGCTCACTGTGTATCGGCAATGCAAATTGAGAGACTGGTGAAGTGATTCAAATATGTCCCATTGAACAGCCCAGCTTGTTGCTATTCAGCAACAGAAGGTGTGACTCTTTTCTCTATTATGTTCTGTGCCTCTCTGTGTCTCACTGTGCCTCATTTTGCCTCTGTGCATCTGAAAATATTCAAAAGGTGAGAGGCAGCTATTGCGCTCATGTTTGGCACAATCAGCCAGCTATCACTGTTGAAAATGACATACTGAGGGTGAGAGCCGTCTATTGTACTCATTTTTTGTACAATTAGCCGAGTCTCACTGATGAAAATGACATACAGAGGATGAGAGCCGACTATTGTACTCATTTTTTGCACAATTAGCTGACTCTCACTGATGAAAATGACATACAGAGGATGTCACATTGAACAGCCCAGCTTGTTGCTATTCAGCAACAGAGGATGTGAGTCTTCTCTCTATTGCATTATGTGCCTCAATGTGCCTCACTGTGGCTCTGTGCCCATCCCAGCCTAAATGTGCTTTTCAATGACTCTCCATCTTTATCTGCCTTCATGTGCCTTTCTGCGCCTCACTGTGCCTCATTGCGCCACTGTGCCTCTTTCTGTGCCTCCCTGAGCCTCTCTCTCACTCACTGTGTATCGGCAATGCAAATTGAGAGACTGGTGAAGTGATTCAAATATGTCCCATTGAACAGCCCAGCTTGTTGCTATTCAGCAACAGAAGGTGTGACTCTTTTCTCTATTATGTTCTGTGCCTCTCTGTGTCTCACTGTGCCTCATTTTGCCTCTGTGCATCTGAAAATATTCAAAAGGTGAGAGGCAGCTATTGCGCTCATGTTTGGCACAATCAGCCAGCTATCACTGTTGAAAATGACATACTGAGGATGAGAGCCGTCTATTGTACTCATTTTTTGCACAATTAGCCGTCTCTCCCTGAACAAAATGACATACTGAGGATGAGAGCCGACTATTGTACTCATTTTTTGCACAATTGGCTGACTCTCACTGATGAAAATGACATACAGAGGATGTCACATTGAACAGCCCAGCTTGTTGCTATTCAGCAACAGAGGATGTGAGTCTTCTCTCTATTGCATTCTGTGCCTCAATGTGCCTCACTGTGGCTCTGTGCCCATCCCAGCCTAAATGTGCCTTTCAATGACTCTCCATCTTTATCTGCCTTCATGTGCCTTTCTGCGCCTCACTGTGCCTCATTGCGCCACTCTGTGCCTCTTTCTGTGCCTCCCTGAGCCTCGCTCTCGCTCACTGTGTATCGGCAATGCAAATTGAGAGACTGGTGAAGTGATTCAAATATGTCCCATTGAACAGCCCAGCTTGTTGCTATTCAGCAACAGAAGGTGTGACTCTTTTCTCTATTATGTTCTGTGCCTCTCTGTGTCTCACTGTGCCTCATTTTGCCTCTGTGCATCTGAAAATGTTCAAAAGATGAGAGGCAGCTATTGCGCTCATGTTTGGCACAATCAGCCAGCTATCACTGTTGAAAATGACATACTGAGGGTGAGAGCCGTCTATTGTACTCATTTTTTGCACAATTAGCCGAGTCTCACTGATGAAAATGACATGCTGAGGATGAGAGCCGACTATTGTACTCATTTTTTGCACAATTGGCTGACTCTCACTGATGAAAATGACATACAGAGGATGTCACATTGAACAGCCCAGCTTGTTGCTATTCAGCAACAGAGGATGAGTCTTCTCTCTATTGCATTCTGTGCCTCAATGTGCCTCACTGTGGCTCTGTGTACCCGTCCCATCCTAAATGTGCATTTCAATGACTCTCCATCTTTCTCTGCCTTCATGTGCCTCTCTGCTCCTCACTGTGCCTCATTGTGCCACTCTGTGCCTCTTTCTGTGCCTCCCTGTGCCTCTCTCTCGCTCACTGTGCATCGGCATTGCAAATTGAGAGACTGGTGAAGTCATTCAAATATGTCCCATTGAACAGCCCAGCTTGTTGCTATTCAGCAACAGATGATGCGAGTCTTTTCTCTATCGTGTTCTGTGCCTCTCTGTGTCTCACTGTGCCTCATTTTGCCTCTGTGCATCTGAAAATATTCAAAAGATGAGAGGCAGCTATTGCGTTCATGTTTGGCACAATCAGCCAGCTCTCACTGTTGAAAATGACATACTGAGGATGAGAGCCGTCTATTGTACTCATTTTTTGCACAATTAGCCGAGTCTCACTGATGAAAATGACATGCTGAGGATGAGAGCTGACTATTGTACTTATTTTTTGCACAATTAGCCGAGTCTCACTAATGAAAATGAGATACTGAGGATGAGAGCCGTCTATTGTACTCATTTTTTGCACAATTAGCCGAGTCTCACAGATGAAAATGACATACCGATGATGAGAGCCGTCTATTGTATTCATTTTTTGCACAATTAGCCGAGTCACACTGATGAAAATGACATGCTGAGGATGAGAGCCGTCTATTGTACTCATTTTTTGCACAATTAGCCGAGTCTCACTGATGAAAATGACATGCTGAGGATGAGAGCCGACTATTGTACTCATTTTTTGCACAATTGGCTGACTCTCACTGATGAAAATGACATACAGAGGATGTCACATTGAACAGCCCAGCTTGTTGCTATTCAGCAACAGAGGATGAGTCTTCTCTCTATTGCATTCTGTGCCTCAATGTGCCTCACTGTGGCTCTGTGTACCCGTCCCATCCTAAATGTGCATTTCAATGACTCTCCATCTTTCTCTGCCTTCATGTGCCTCTCTGCTCCTCACTGTGCCTCATTGCGCCACTCTGTGCCTCTTTCTGTGCCTCTCTCTCGCTCACTGTGCATCGGCATTGCAAATTGAGAGACTGGTGAAGTCATTCAAATATGTCCCATTGAACAGCCCAGCTTGTTGCTATTCAGCAACAGATGATGCGAGTCTTTTCTCTATCGTGTTCTGTGCCTCTCTGTGTCTCACTGTGCCTCATTTTGCCTCTGTGCATCTGAAAATATTCAAAAGATGAGAGGCAGCTATTGCGTTCATGTTTGGCACAATCAGCCAGCTCTCACTGTTGAAAATGACATACTGAGGATGAGAGCCGTCTATTGTACTCATTTTTTGCACAATTAGCCGAGTCTCACAGATGAAAATGACATACCGATGATGAGAGCCGTCTATTGTATTCATTTTTTGCACAATTAGCCGAGTCTCACTGATGAAAATGACATGCTGAGGATGAGAGCCGTCTATTGTACTCATTTTTTGCACAATTAGCCGAGTCTCACTGATGAAAATGACATGCTGAGGATGAGAGCCGTCTATTGTACTCATTTTTTGCACAATTAGCCGAGTCTCATTGATGAAAATGACATGCTGAGGATGAGAGCCGACTATTGTACTCATTTTTTGCACAATTAGCCGAGTCTCACTGATGAAAATGACATACAGAGGATGTCACATTGAACAGCCCAGCTTGTTGCTATTCAGCAACAGAGGATGTGAGTCTTCTCTCTATTGCATTCTGTGCCTCAATGTGCCTCACTGTGGCTCTGTGCCCATCCCAGCCTAAATGTGCCTTTCAATGACTCTCCATCTTTATCTGCCTTCATGTGCCTTTCTGCGCCTCACTGTGCCTCATTGCGCCACTCTGTGCCTCTTTCTGTGCCTCCCTGAGCCTCTCTCTCACTCACTGTGTATCGGCAATGCAAATTGAGAGACTGGTGAAGTGATTCAAATATGTCCCATTGAACAGCCCAGCTTGTTGCTATTCAGCAACAGAAGGTGTGACTCTTTTCTCTATTATGTTCTGTGCCTCTCTGTGTCTCACTGTGCCTCATTTTGCCTCTGTGCATCTGAAAATATTCAAAAGGTGAGAGGCAGCTATTGCGCTCATGTTTGGCACAATCAGCCAGCTATCACTGTTGAAAATGACATACTGAGGATGAGAGCCGTCTATTGTACTCATTTTTTGCACAATTAGCCGTCTCTCCCTGAACAAAATGACATACTGAGGATGAGAGCCGACTATTGTACTCATTTTTTGCACAATTGGCTGACTCTCACTGATGAAAATGACATACAGAGGATGTCACATTGAACAGCCCAGCTTGTTGCTATTCAGCAACAGAGGATGTGAGTCTTCTCTCTATTGCATTCTGTGCCTCAATGTGCCTCACTGTGGCTCTGTGCCCATCCCAGCCTAAATGTGCCTTTCAATGACTCTCCATCTTTATCTGCCTTCATGTGCCTTTCTGCGCCTCACTGTGCCTCATTGCGCCACTCTGTGCCTCTTTCTGTGCCTCCCTGAGCCTCGCTCTCGCTCACTGTGTATCGGCAATGCAAATTGAGAGACTGGTGAAGTGATTCAAATATGTCCCATTGAACAGCCCAGCTTGTTGCTATTCAGCAACAGAAGGTGTGACTCTTTTCTCTATTATGTTCTGTGCCTCTCTGTGTCTCACTGTGCCTCATTTTGCCTCTGTGCATCTGAAAATGTTCAAAAGATGAGAGGCAGCTATTGCGCTCATGTTTGGCACAATCAGCCAGCTATCACTGTTGAAAATGACATACTGAGGGTGAGAGCCGTCTATTGTACTCATTTTTTGCACAATTAGCCGAGTCTCACTGATGAAAATGACATGCTGAGGATGAGAGCCGACTATTGTACTCATTTTTTGCACAATTGGCTGACTCTCACTGATGAAAATGACATACAGAGGATGTCACATTGAACAGCCCAGCTTGTTGCTATTCAGCAACAGAGGATGAGTCTTCTCTCTATTGCATTCTGTGCCTCAATGTGCCTCACTGTGGCTCTGTGTACCCGTCCCATCCTAAATGTGCATTTCAATGACTCTCCATCTTTCTCTGCCTTCATGTGCCTCTCTGCTCCTCACTGTGCCTCATTGTGCCACTCTGTGCCTCTTTCTGTGCCTCCCTGTGCCTCTCTCTCGCTCACTGTGCATCGGCATTGCAAATTGAGAGACTGGTGAAGTCATTCAAATATGTCCCATTGAACAGCCCAGCTTGTTGCTATTCAGCAACAGATGATGCGAGTCTTTTCTCTATCGTGTTCTGTGCCTCTCTGTGTCTCACTGTGCCTCATTTTGCCTCTGTGCATCTGAAAATATTCAAAAGATGAGAGGCAGCTATTGCGTTCATGTTTGGCACAATCAGCCAGCTCTCACTGTTGAAAATGACATACTGAGGATGAGAGCCGTCTATTGTACTCATTTTTTGCACAATTAGCCGAGTCTCACTGATGAAAATGACATGCTGAGGATGAGAGCTGACTATTGTACTTATTTTTTGCACAATTAGCCGAGTCTCACTGATGAAAATGAGATACTGAGGATGAGAGCCGTCTATTGTACTCATTTTTTGCACAATTAGCCGAGTCTCACAGATGAAAATGACATACCGATGATGAGAGCCGTCTATTGTATTCATTTTTTGCACAATTAGCCGAGTCTCACTGATGAAAATGACATGCTGAGGATGAGAGCCGTCTATTGTACTCATTTTTTGCACAATTAGCCGAGTCTCACTGATGAAAATGACATGCTGAGGATGAGAGCCGACTATTGTACTCATTTTTTGCACAATTGGCTGACTCTCACTGATGAAAATGACATACAGAGGATGTCACATTGAACAGCCCAGCTTGTTGCTATTCAGCAACAGAGGATGAGTCTTCTCTCTATTGCATTCTGTGCCTCAATGTGCCTCACTGTGGCTCTGTGTACCCGTCCCATCCTAAATGTGCATTTCAATGACTCTCCATCTTTCTCTGCCTTCATGTGCCTCTCTGCTCCTCACTGTGCCTCATTGCGCCACTCTGTGCCTCTTTCTGTGCCTCTCTCTCGCTCACTGTGCATCGGCATTGCAAATTGAGAGACTGGTGAAGTCATTCAAATATGTCCCATTGAACAGCCCAGCTTGTTGCTATTCAGCAACAGATGATGCGAGTCTTTTCTCTATCGTGTTCTGTGCCTCTCTGTGTCTCACTGTGCCTCATTTTGCCTCTGTGCATCTGAAAATATTCAAAAGATGAGAGGCAGCTATTGCGTTCATGTTTGGCACAATCAGCCAGCTCTCACTGTTGAAAATGACATACTGAGGATGAGAGCCGTCTATTGTACTCATTTTTTGCACAATTAGCCGAGTCTCACAGATGAAAATGACATACCGATGATGAGAGCCGTCTATTGTATTCATTTTTTGCACAATTAGCCGAGTCTCACTGATGAAAATGACATGCTGAGGATGAGAGCCGTCTATTGTACTCATTTTTTGCACAATTAGCCGAGTCTCATTGATGAAAATGACATGCTGAGGATGAGAGCCGACTATTGTACTCATTTTTTGCACAATTAGCCGAGTCTCACTGATGAAAATGACATACAGAGGATGTCACATTGAACAGCCCAGCTTGTTGCTATTCAGCAACAGAGGATGTGAGTCTTCTCTCTATTGCATTCTGTGCCTCAATGTGCCTCACTGTGGCTCTGTGCCCATCCCAGCCTAAATGTGCCTTTCAATGACTCTCCATCTTTATCTGCCTTCATGTGCCTTTCTGCGCCTCACTGTGCCTCATTGCGCCACTCTGTGCCTCTTTCTGTGCCTCCCTGAGCCTCTCTCTCACTCACTGTGTATCGGCAATGCAAATTGAGAGACTGGTGAAGTGATTCAAATATGTCCCATTGAACAGCCCAGCTTGTTGCTATTCAGCAACAGAAGGTGTGACTCTTTTCTCTATTATGTTCTGTGCCTCTCTGTGTCTCACTGTGCCTCATTTTGCCTCTGTGCATCTGAAAATATTCAAAAGGTGAGAGGCAGCTATTGCGCTCATGTTTGGCACAATCAGCCAGCTATCACTGTTGAAAATGACATACTGAGGATGAGAGCCGTCTATTGTACTCATTTTTTGCACAATTAGCCGTCTCTCCCTGAACAAAATGACATACTGAGGATGAGAGCCGACTATTGTACTCATTTTTTGCACAATTGGCTGACTCTCACTGATGAAAATGACATACAGAGGATGTCACATTGAACAGCCCAGCTTGTTGCTATTCAGCAACAGAGGATGTGAGTCTTCTCTCTATTGCATTCTGTGCCTCAATGTGCCTCACTGTGGCTCTGTGCCCATCCCAGCCTAAATGTGCCTTTCAATGACTCTCCATCTTTATATGCCTTCATGTGCCTTTCTGCGCCTCACTGTGCCTCATTGCGCCACTCTGTGCCTCTTTCTGTGCCTCTCTGAGCCTCTCTCTCGCTCACTGTGTATCGGCAATGCAAATTGAGAGACTGGTGAAGTGATTCAAATATGTCCCATTGAACAGCCCAGCTTGTTGCTATTCAGCAACAGAAGGTGTGACTCTTTTCTCTATTGTGTTCTGTGCCTCTCTGTGTCTCACTGTGCCTCATTTTGCCTCTGTGCATCTGAAAATGTTCAAAAGATGAGAGGCAGCTATTGCGCTCATGTTTGGCACAATCAGCCAGCTATCACTGTTGAAAATGACATACTGAGGATGAGAGCCGTCTATTGTACTCATTTTTTGCACAATTAGCCATCTCTCCCTGAACAAAATGACATACTGAGGATGAGAGCCGACTATTGTACTCATTTTTTGCACAATTGGCTGACTCTCACTGATGAAAATGACATACAGAGGATGTCACATTGAACAGCCCAGCTTGTTGCTATTCAGCAACAGAGGATGTGAGTCTTCTCTCTATTGCATTCTGTGCCTCAATGTGCCTCACTGTGGCTCTGTGCCCATCCCAGCCTAAATGTGCCTTTCAATGACTCTCCATCTTTATCTGCCTTCATGTGCCTTTCTGCGCCTCACTGTGCCTCATTGCGACACTCTGTGCCTCTTTCTGTGCCTCCCTGAGCCTCTCTCTCGCTCACTGTGTATCGGCAATGCAAATTGAGAGACTGGTGAAGTGATTCAAATATGTCCCATTGAACAGCCCAGCTTGTTGCTATTCAGCAACAGAAGGTGTGACTCTTTTCTCTATCGTGTTCTGTGCCTCTCTGTGTCTCACTGTGCCTCATTTTGCCTCTGTGCATCTGAAAATATTCAAAAGGTGAGAGGCAGCTATTGCGCTCATGTTTGGCACAATCAGCCAGCTATCACTGTTGAAAATGACATACTGAGGGTGAGAGCCGTCTATTGTACTCATTTTTTGTACAATTAGCCGAGTCTCACTGATGAAAATGACATGCTGAGGATGAGAGCCGTCTATTGTACTCATTTTTTGCACAATTAGCCGAGTCTCACTGATGAAAATGACATACTGAGGATGAGAGCCGTCTATTGTACTCATTTTTTTGCACAATTAGCCGAGTCTCACTGATGAAAATGACATGCTGAGGATGAGAGCCGTCTATTGTACTCATTTTTTGTACAATTAGCCGAGTCTCACTGATGAAAATGACATGCTGAGGATGAGAGCCGTCTATTGTACTCATTTTTTGCACAATTAGCCGAGTCTCACTGATGAAAATGACATGCTGAGGATGAGAGCCGACTATTGTACTCATTTTTTGCACAATTAGCCGAGTCTCACTGATGAAAATGACATACAGAGGATGTCACATTGAACAGCCCAGCTTGCTGCTATTCAGCAACAGAGGATGTGAGTCTTCTCTCTATTGCATTCTGTGCCTCAATGTGCCTCACTGTGGCTCTGTGCCCATCCCAGCCTAAATGTGCCTTTCAATGACTCTCCATCTTTATCTGCCTTCATGTGCCTTTCTGCGCCTCACTGTGCCTCATTGCGCCACTCTGCCTCTTTCTGTGCCTCCCTGAGCCTCTCTCTCACTCACTGTGTATCGGCAATGCAAATTGAGAGACTGGTGAAGTGATTCAAATATGTCCCATTGAACAGCCCAGCTTGTTGCTATTCAGCAACAGAAGGTGTGACTCTTTTCTCTATTATGTTCTGTGCCTCTCTGTGTCTCACTGTGCCTCATTTTGCCTCTGTGCATCTGAAAATATTCAAAAGGTGAGAGGCAGCTATTGCGCTCATGTTTGGCACAATCAGCCAGCTATCACTGTTGAAAATGACATACTGAGGGTGAGAGCCGTCTATTGTACTCATTTTTTGTACAATTAGCCGAGTCTCACTGATGAAAATGACATACTGAGGATGAGAGCCGACTATTGTACTCATTTTTTGCACAATTAGCTGACTCTCACTGATGAAAATGACATACAGAGGATGTCACATTGAACAGCCCAGCTTGTTGCTATTCAGCAACAGAGGATGTGAGTCTTCTCTCTATTGCATTCTGTGCCTCAATGTGCCTCACTGTGGCTCTGTGCCCATCCCAGCCTAAATGTGCCTTTCAATGACTCTCCATCTTTATCTGCCTTCATGTGCCTTTCTGCGCCTCACTGTGCCTCATTGCGCCACTCTGTGCCTCTTTCTGTGCCTCCCTGAGCCTCTCTCTCACTCACTGTGTATCGGCAATGCAAATTGAGAGACTGGTGAAGTGATTCAAATATGTCCCATTGAACAGCCCAGCTTGTTGCTATTCAGCAACAGAAGGTGTGACTCTTTTCTCTATTATGTTCTGTGCCTCTCTGTGCCTCAATGTGCCTCACTGTGGCTCTGTGCCCATCCCAGCCTAAATGTGCCTTTCAATGACTCTCCATCTTTATCTGCCTTCATGTGCCTTTCTGCGCCTCACTGTGCCTCATTTTGCCTCTGTGCATCTGAAAATATTCAAAAGGTGAGAGGCAGCTATTGCGCTCATGTTTGGCACAATCAGCCAGCTATCACTGTTGAAAATGACATACTGAGGATGAGAGCCGTCTATTGTACTCATTTTTTGCACAATTAGCCGTCTCTCCCTGAACAAAATGACATACTGAGGATGAGAGCCGACTATTGTACTCATTTTTTGCACAATTGGCTGACTCTCACTGTTGAAAATGACATACTGAGGATGAGAGCCGACTATTGTACTCATTTTTTGCACAATTAGCCACCTCTCACTGAAGAAATTGACGTTCTAAGGATGAGACCCGGCCAATGTACTCCTTTTTGGCACAATTAGCCGGCTCTTACTGTTAAATATGACACACCGAGGATGAGACCCGGCCATTATTTACATTTTTGGCACAATTAGCCACCTCTCACTGAAGAAAATGATGTACTGAGGATGAGGCCCGGCCATTGTATTCATTTTTGGCACAATTAGCCGGCTCTTACTGTTAAATATGACGTACTGAGGATGAGACCCGGCCATTATTTACATTTTTGGCACAATTAGCCACCTCTCACTGAAAAAAATGACGTACTGAGGATGAGACCCGGCCATTGTATTCATTTTTGGCACAATCAGCCGGCTCTGACTTTTAAATTTAAGTTTCGTAATGTAAAGTGTCATTTTTCACAAAATCGGAAATTTCTCAAAATTTTTCTAAGTCCCAAGGACGCTTCCAGAAAATCTTGCCCAGGCTCCTGGAAGCGTCCCCGGTACACCTCCGGCGGCTGCCCCCGCCTGGAAGTCTGACACACGCCTGAAATTTTTTAAAGTATGAAAATATGGATTTTCATCCAAAAATTCAACTTTCCGCCCGTGCACCGCAAACTTTACCCACATTCAGGTCACTGCCCTGGGGTGCTTTACAACATATTGACGCCCCCCTGGGATGGAAGTAGGGGAAATGTGACATTTTTCACAAAATCGGAAATTTCTCAAAATTTTTCTAAGTGTCAAGGACTCTTCCTGAAAATCTTCCCCAGGCTCCTGGAAGCGTCCCCGGTACACCTCCGGCGGCTGCCCCCGCCTGGAAGTCTGACACACGCCTGAAATTTTTAAAGTATGAAAATACGCATTTTCATCCAAAAATTCAACTTTCCGCCTGTGCACCGCAAACTTTACCCGCATTTAGGTCACTGCCTTGGGGTGCTTTACAACATATTGACGCCCCCCTGGGGTGGAAGTAGGGGAAATGTGACATTTTTCACAAAATCGAGATTTTCTCAAAATTTTTCTAAGTGTCAAGGACGCTTCCAGAAAATCTTCCCCAGGCTCCTGGAAGCATCCTCGGTACGCCTCCAGCGGCTGCCCCCGCCTGGAAGTCTGACACACGCCTGAAATTTTTAAAGTATGAAAATATGGATTTTCATCCAAAATTCGACTTTCCGCCCGTGCACCGCGAACTTCACCCGCAGTTAGGTCACTGCCCTGGGGTGCTTTACAACATATTGACGCCCCCCTGGGGTGGAAGTAGGGGAAATGTGATATTTTTCACAAAATCGAGATTTTCTCAAAATTTTTCTAAGTCCCAAGGACGCTTCCAGAAAATCTTCCCCAGGCTCCTGGAAGCGTCCTCGGTACACCTCCGGCGGATTCCCCCGCCTGGAAGTCTGACACACGCCTGAAATTTTTAAAGTATGAAAATATGGATTTTCATCCAAAAATTCAACTTTCCGCCCGTGCACCGCAAACTTTACCCACATTTAGGTCACTGCCCTGGGGTGCTTTACAACATATTGACGCCCCCCTGGGGTGGAAGTAGGGGAAATGTGACATTTTTCACAAAATCGAGATTTTCTCAAAATTTTTCTAAGTGTCAAGGACTCTTCCAGAAAATCTTCCCCAGGCTCCTGGAAGCGTCCCCGGTACACCTCCGGCGGCTGCCCCCGCCTGGAAGTCTGACACACGCCTGAAATTTTTTAAAGTATGAAAATATGGATTTTCATCCAAAAATTCAACTTTCCGCCCGTGCACCGCAAACTTTACCCACATTCAGGTCACTGCCCTGGGGTGCTTTACAACATATTGACGCCCCCCTGGGATGGAAGTAGGGGAAATGTGACATTTTTCACAAAATCGGAAATTTCTCAAAATTTTTCTAAGTGTCAAGGACTCTTCCTGAAAATCTTCCCCAGGCTCCTGGAAGCGTCCCCGGTACACCTCCGGCGGCTGCCCCCGCCTGGAAGTCTGACACACGCCTGAAATTTTTAAAGTATGAAAATACGCATTTTCATCCAAAAATTCAACTTTCCCCCCGTGCACCGCAAACTTTACCCGCATTTAGGTCACTGCCCTGGGGTACTTTACAACATATTGACGCCCCCCTGTGGTGGAAGCAGGGGAAATGTGTCATTTTTCACAAAATCGGAAATTTCTCAAAATTTTTCTGTGTCAAGGACGCTTCCAGAAAATCTTCCCCAGGCTCCTGGAAGCGTCCTCGGTACGCCTCTTAATTAGCCGGCTCTTACTGAAGAAAATGACAGACTGAGGATGAGACCCGGCCATTGTATTCATTTTTGGCACAATTAGCCACCTCTCACTGAAGAAAATGACGTACTGAGGATGAGACCCGGCCAATGTACTCCTTTTTGGCACAATTAGCTGGCTCTTACTGTTAAATATGACACACCGAGGATGAGACCCGGCCATTATTTACATTTTTGGCACAATTAGCCACCTCTCACTGTTGAAAATGACATACTGAGGATGAGAGCCGTCTATTTTACTCATTTTTTGCACAATTAGCCGAGTCTCACTGATGAAAATGACATGCTGAGGATGAGAGCCGTCTATTGTACTCATTTTTTGCACAATTAGCCGAGTCTCACTGATGAAAATGACATGCTGAGGATGAGAGCTGACTATTGTACTCATTTTTTGCACAATTAGCCGAGTCTCACTGATGAAAATGACATGCTGAGGATGAGAGCCGTCTATTGTACTCATTTTTTGCACAATTAGCCGAGTCTCACTGATGAAAATGACATGCTGAGGATGAGGGCCGTCTATAGTACTCATTTTTTGCACAATTAGCCGAGTCTCACTGATGAAAATGAGATACTGAGGATGAGAGCTGTCTATTGTACTCATTTTTTGCACAATTAGCCGAGTCTCACTGATGAAAGTGACATGCTGAGGATGAGAGCTGACTATTGTACTTATTTTTTGCACAATTAGCCGAGTCTCACTGATGAAAATGAGATACTGAGGATGAGAGCCGTCTATTGTACTCATTTTTTGCACAATTAGCCGAGTCTCACTGATGAAAGTGACATGCTGAGGATGAGAGCTGACTATTGTACTTATTTTTTGCACAATTAGCCGAGTCTCACTGATGAAAATGAGATACTGAGGATGAGAGCCGTCTAGTGTACTCATTTTTTGCACAATTAGCCGAGTCTCACTGATGAAAATGACATACTGATGATGAGAGCCGTCTATTGTATTCATTTTTTGCACAATTAGCCGAGTCTCACTGATGAAAATGACATGCTGAGGATGAGAGCCGTCTATTGTACTCATTTTTTGGCACAATTAGCTGACTCACTGATGAAAATGACATACAGAGGATGTCACATTGAACAGCCCAGCTTGTTGCTATTCAGCAACAGAGGATGTGAGTCTTCTCTCTATTGCATTCTGTGCCTCAATGTGCCTCACTGTGGCTCTGTGCCCATCCCAGCCTAAATGTGCCTTTCAATGACTCTCCATCTTTATCTGCCTTCATGTGCCTTTCTGCGCCTCACTGTGCCGCATTGCGCCACTCTGTGCCTCTTTCTGTGCCTCCCTGTGCCTCTCTCTCGCTCACGGTGTATCGGCAATGCAAATTGAGAGACTGGTGAAGTGATTCAAATATGTCCCATTGAACAGCCCAGCTTGTTGCTATTCAGCAACAGAAGGTGTGACTCTTTTCTCTATCGTGTTCTGTGCCTCTCTGTGCCTCATTTTGCCTCTGTGCATCTGAAAATATTCAAAAGATGAGAGGCAGCTATTGCGCTCATGTTTGGCACAATCAGCCAGCTATCACTGTTGAAAATGACATACTGAGGATGAGAGCCGTCTATTGTACTCATTTTTTGCACAATTAGCCGTCTCTCCCTGAACAAAATGACATACTGAGGATGAGAGCCGACTATTGTACTCATTTTTTGCACAATTGGCTGACTCTCACTCATGAAAATGACAGAGGATGTCCCATTGAACAGCCCAGCTTGTTGCTATTCAGCAACAGAAGGTGTGAGTCTTCTCTCTATCGTGTTCTGTGCCTCAATGTGCCTCCCTGTGCCTGTGTGCCCGTCCCAGCCTATATGTGCTTTTTAATGACTATCGGTGCCTTTCTCTGCCTCTCTATCATTCTCTGCCTTCATGTGCCTCTCTGCGCCTCACTGTGCCTCATTGCGCCGCTCTGTGCCTCCCTGTGCCTCTCTTGCTCACTGTCTCGGCAATGCAAATTGAGAGACTGGTGATGTCCTATTGAACAGCCCAGCTTGTTGCTATTCAGCAACAGAAGATGTGTGTCTTTTCTCTATCGTGTTCTGTGCCTCTGTCTCACTGTGCCTCATTTTGCCTCTGTGCATCTGAAAATATTCAAAAGATGAGAGCCAGCTTTCACTGTATAACATGACTGTAGAAAATGACACTGGATTTGAAGTTGAGGTCAGCGGCAGATTTTGGGATTCTAAAACCCCACAACTACCTAGCAGGAGGTACCAGGCAAAAAAAAAAATCTTGGCAGCAATATTGTGCAGATTGCCACCTACACAGACTTTATTTGTCCCCTTTTTACCTTTTTTTGGCCTTTAATCTGTAATTTTCAAATCCTTCAGTTTCCCTGAATAAGACATTCCATTAACATTACACCCAACTACTACACTATAAAGAGGCACAAAGCATGTCAAACATTTATAACATTTTATTTATTTATTTTAAGAAATTAGGCGTAGGCCAAAAAAAATAACATGTCAAGCAAGAAAACTGTGATAAAGGAGCTTGGCATAGGTGACATATTTCTTGCCAGCATTCGACCTGTGGAGAGAAAAAAAAAAAATATTAAACAGTGTAGTATACTTTATAAGATGCATTTACAGCTTGACTGTTCTATATGACATTTCAGTCCTATTACTTGTCTCAATTTGTGCTGTTGAGCCAGTGGGGCCTGAGAGAACTTGTGTGGCTCTCCACAAGTCTGTACAACGCTGTGGCTTTAAGAGGCAGTGTGGCTATGCAAGGGGCTGAAAGAGGCCGCGTGCGGAGGGGGCTTAAGGAGACTGTGGCCCTCCATGGGGCTGCGGGAGCCTGTGACAGGCTGTGTGGTTGTTAGCCTGACAAATCATTCTATGAAAACACTTGCGTATTTTTCAATGATCCTGTTGCTTAACTTTGTTTCCTGACCATTCACTTTAATTGTCATTAAGCATCCTGCAGCAACAGAATCCTTAAAATATACTGAAGTGTTAAACACTGTAGCTTTGTGGTTACTTACAGTTTCATGTTGTCTGCTGCAGCTCGAGCTTCCAGGGCTTTCCTGATTTGCCTCAATAGCAAGACGTGCTTCTGACCTTTGACAAACAGAAAGGTGTGCATGAGAGAGGCTTAGGGAGTCATGGAAAGGTATAAGTGAGAGCATGCCAGAGAGCGATGCACTGGGGACAGAGCAAGAGGGACAGAAAGGTGCACTGGGGAGAGAGAGAGCACACGAGAGATTGGTGCACTGACTGGACAAGAGGTCATTTCTACAGACAGTGCTACATGTCAGGACCCTGGACTCCTGGGGGTCCTACTTACCGTTAGTGGTGGTAATATTTTCTGCATACCTAGGCCCGATTTCCAGGGACTACAGTGCTCTGACTGGCAGAAAAACTTTGCTGGCTATCTGCCCTTTAAATTATGATTTTATTCTAGTGATACTGACAAAGCATTCGAATAAACAGCTCAGAAACCTGACGGTAGTAAATGGTTATGCCATTTAATCTACATTTGTCAGATTAGTCTCATCATAGCCGTTGACCTCCACTTTATCTTTATTACTAAAATAAAACGATATTACCACTAATACAAACAGTATGTTTATAACAACAACAAAAAAAAAAAATCTTCTCCCATTTCTTCGAGGGCCCCGTTCACCTGGAATTGAACACCACCTAGAATAGAGGGAAAAAAACAAATACAACATTAATTCAAAACCGTTAACAAGACCAGGACTTAAGTCGTCGGAATGCCTCAATTATAGGTGGGGAACATTTTCTTGAGAGCTGATCACTGCCGTCTTCTTAATATCTTTAAACGAAAGAAGAATACATATATTAAAACAATTGTTTATTGTTCAAGGATAATGTCAATGAGCATATTCACCAATTACCAGGGGCGTTTCCTTTTCCTTAACTGCATCCCTGTCATCATGGACTCTGTTCTGGCCCTAGGTTCGATTGGTGCTCTCCGCCTGATAAAAATAACAATACATTTTCTGGGCACTTTGAGTGGTATAAGTTGATTAGACTGAACAGTTTGAGCTGTTGCTCTTCAGGGTAAAAAGTCATCAACCCCAAATTCATAGGGTTTGTTGATGAAATTTAGGGCTACAAGGACTACTTTGTGACTTTTGAATCAGACTTACAGAACTGGAGTTACGGGAACCTACTGATACCCGAACATAGGCAGTTTCCAAACTCCTGTTTATTTAGTCTTTTGGACTCATTCAGTGGTCCTCCAGAGCCACCCACACAGACAGACATACATTAGGACTTATCGTCACCTATCTGTTTCCCATCTAATCTCACAACCTCCTCTCTTCCTCAAAATACTCAGTGACTGGCAACTCTTGAGTGACAGCCACTGAGTGCCCTGTGATGTGCCATGTTTACACGGCCTGACAGTCAACCAAATGTGCTCATTTGAGCAATAACTCAGTTTGGCCATGTACAGCTACCCTTATTCTGTAGAGCCCTTCTATATAACTTGTAATTTTAGCGTTGATTTAAACGATACTCACTTTTGAGTCCTTTGAGTCCTAATATTTGAACTTGAGTCACTGGGGCCATCTCTTTCACCCTGTGCATTGCCGTCTTCCTGGACCCTTTGCTCCTCTTCTCTGTTGCTCCCTTCTGCTTCTCTTTAGGGGAGATAGAAAACAGAATATTAAAATTTGTCAATAGTTTGTTGAAATAGGAGAGCAAAACTGCTTTGCAATAAATTACCTTGAGCTGCTGGGTAGGGGTTCATTTTCTGGTGCTCTCCCTGCTGCTGAGACCAGTGTGTGTGCTTCACAAAGGTCCCCTAGAGTTCTCTCTCTGTAATTCCTCTCTGCTGTCATGTTTGAATGACTGAGGTATTTAGAAAAAAGATATCTCTCTTTTTCTGTTAAGTTAGACACGGTCCATGTCTGACAGGTTTTTCTGGCCACCTGACTGGAGATGTTTTTAATTTTATACCTAGATAGGAATAAATTTGATCATAAATACATGGCACAAGATTTAAAATGTTAAAAAGTAAAAGAAATCTAAGACTTACTTTTTCTGGTAGCGGCCAATGTCATTGGATACATTATAAATCCGTCTTCCTGAAGTCGATAGAAAGAATGTATCTGGACTGTCTTGTGTGGCCAGAACCGGTCTCACTTTTGTAAAGTAGGCATCAAACCACTAAACAAAGAAAAAAGTACATCACTTGATAAAGTTTGAGTTGTGCTCTTCAATCTTAAAGCAAGAAAATTTAAAAACAATTACTTGCTGGAGTCAATCATAGCACCCTCATGAGAAAGGGACCTGCCTGACCTGGCAGGGAACCTAGACTAAAAGGGTGGCATCTCTCCTCCGCCTCAGTTAAATTTCAGAGCATGTGAGGGACTACACAATCTAAATATATTAAAAAGTCACCTCACACCAACAATATGTCATAATATAAACTATACCCACCATTCATTAAGAGTGCAGAACATCTGTGATAAGGGACAGAATATCAATTACTATTGATAATGCATTTTGGAGGCTCCTGCAATATGCATTATTGTTAAGAAAATGCACTATCCTTCACACAGGTGCTGCAATGTAGCATCCAGGATACTGCAGGGAAATAAAGAAAGACTCCCCACACACCTGGAGAAGACTTTAACACCAACCTGTCCTGTGAAACTTGGATAAAGGAGGCTCCACTGAAAGGGACTGAATATTGCTAATCCTACGGGCTGAAGTCATGACAACAAACAGATCCCTCTAATGTGGGTGCTGTCGTAGCGACAGGAAAATCTTACCATTTCTTCTTCTTCAGTAATCACAAAACAGGCCACTTGTTGGGCAGCAGTCTTATGGGATTTAACTCCAACAATTATCCGCTGTTCATTTTGATAGCTGTGACGCATCCTCTCTGTCCACTCAGACACCTGTGAGTCAAGATATGGGAAAGTTAAATAGACATGTTTTAAATACCAATAATGAGTAGGTTGTTACTTACGGTCATATTTCTGACAACTCCTGGTCTTTGCAAGTGGTTTAGTACGAGTAAGGCCTCAAGATAATAAAGTATCTCTAACTGATAATCTGTATTCTGGGATCCTCTTTTGACCTTCTTGATGGCTTTCAAGAAAACTGGCTTTGCGACGTTCAGAATCTCCCGGCATTGCTGTGGTGTTTTGTCAGATTTTTGCAACTCCAGGTACCTAAGAGAAAGATTAGTAAATGTGATTGTTAAGTAAAGCATGCATGGAAAAACCTGGTAGGGGCCGAGAGATACATTACTATATATATATATATATATATATATATATATATATATATATATATATATATATATATATAGTAATGTATTTGTGCATACCTCTGTAAGGATAAATATTAGATGACATACCTTTTGCCGACAACCTCTTTTGCAACCCCCTTGGAAAATGTCTTCTGGATGTCCGCAGTCACATTTTTGAAATATTTCATTTGCTTGTAGAGTCTTTTATTTTGCTGAATTAAACTTGTCGCAAAGAGTAGATAATGCACAAATCTCCGGACATGTTTTAGGTAGTTTGTCACCGTTTGGTTGCACAGGCCAATGTCTTGCAGCTTTTTGAAAAATAGACGGGCTTTTTCTATTCTGTTTGCAAAATTGAGGCTCACACGGCGCTTGTTCATAAAATATAAAAACCTTGCAACATCTTCCACATTTTGTTTATATCTCTCCAGCCTGCAATGGTTCTTCAAGTAATCAGAAAATCCTTTCATTATTGGATCAGACAAAGGATGGCGATTATAAAAACCTGCTTCCTTCATCTTGATCCTCTTGTCAATGGTCCATTTCTGGCTTTGAATTCTACAAATTTTTGGGGAAAGAACAGATCAGACTAGAGACAAATTGTAACTTTGAGAAAAAAAAAAAATATGTATTTACATTATAAATAAAGTGGCGTACCACCAATAGCAGCAGATCATGTGGACGCTATGGGGCTTGTGAGTCATGGGGGCCCTGTGTCACCATATTTACTGGGCCCACACCAAGGGCCGGCGGCAGAAACTGGGCAAATGTCAGGGCCCTCGACAGCTAGGGGGTCTCATTCACCGTTGTCAGGGGTGGTAAGAGTGAGTGAGAGAGACAAAAAAAAAACTGACCTCAGACCGTCATCTTCATCTGTTTCGCTGGGATTCTCCCTACTTTCTCTGGTCTCTGGTTGTTGATCGGCTTCGTCATTGTCCTCTTCACCACTTTCAGAGTTAGAATCATCTTCATTTGCTTCAGAGTGGTCATCACTGGACTCTGAAGTTGTAGAGTGGTCATCACTGGACTCTGAAGTTGTAGAGTCTTCTTGAATTTGTGCACCTTGCAGCTGCAGATTTGGCATCGCTGAGTGTGCCGATATGGCAGTGGATGTAGATGGCTCCTCATCTTCATCAGTACTGTAAATTATAAAAAAAAAAATTCTTAGAAAGAAATACAAGTTGAAACTTGAGTAGGCCAGCGGTGTTCACGTTATATAAAAGGTGACCTAAAAGCCAGGTTGTGCTGAGGTATATGCAATATTCGAGCAAGGGGTTGAAGTAAATTAATTGCATGAATTTACACTGACCTGTTGCCATCATGATCATCCATGCTGTGAAGCTCTTCTTCCATG
The DNA here is from genome assembly GCF_051348905.1 of Ranitomeya variabilis. NCBI lineage: Eukaryota > Metazoa > Chordata > Amphibia > Anura > Dendrobatidae > Ranitomeya > Ranitomeya variabilis. The sequence goes on along the minus strand of NC_135235.1, from coordinate 641,665,217 downwards.
ATAGGTGGATCCTCCTCCACAACTGGCAGCTCTTCCTCCACAACTGGCGGCTCTTCCTCCACAACTGGCGGCTCTTCCTCCACAACTGGCGGCTCTTCCTCCACAACTGGCGGCTCTTCCTCCACAACTGGCGGCTCTTCCTCCACAACTGGCGGCTCTTCCTCCACAACTGGCGGCTCTTCCTCCACAACTGGCGGCTCTTCCTCCACAACTGGCGGCTCTTCCTCCACTGGTAAAGCACTGGAAGTAGATGCCCCCTCATCTTGAAACATCCTGTAAATGAAGAATCCATGTGATTATTGTGCATAGTTCTAAACTATAAAGCCCACACAAGCATGAGTGTCAGTATTCACAGCATAAGATGTTAATGGGGCATACCTGGCCATAGGTGGTTTATCGGGAATGGTAAACCCTCTGTCCTCGAGGAAAGTGATAAAATCATCCTTTGTTTTGATTTCTAAAATCTTTTCATAAGGGATGTATGTTCCCTTGGTTGCAATTTTTATCAATGTCATCTTGGACTCTTCCAATGCTGCATTCCTCTCTTCTTTTGTACCATATCTAAGGCATTGTCGTGTAAGATGCTGTGCCAGTTGATGAAAAGTTTTGTGACATATTGGACATGTCTTTGGCATCCTGAACTGGCTGTAACAAGAAAAAAAAAAAAAAACAAAACATAAGAGCAGAAACAATATCCCTGAGAATTTAGCCTGTCCACCCATTAACATACCATTAATCCCATCCCACCCAGCATTTGTTTTTGGTTTAAGCCAGACAATTGGATATTTTGTGTTATGTTTCCAAGATGACAATTGGCTAACTGAGTTTAATGCTTAATGTTCAATTGTCCTGCTAAAAAAAATGGATAAAAACATATGTGGTTCTAGAACAAGCGAGTGCACATATGGTTTAGCGCAACAGTTATGCAGATTGACAAAATTTTGGCAAACACACTTGCAGTTTTGACCACACAGATGCTTATACAGTTTTGCACAAGACCTGCCCTCATTTTTGGTAAAAAACAGACAAACGTACATGGTTTTTGAACAAGTAGTTGCACATATGGTATAGTGCATGTCTGAGCGTTTTTATAGCATAATTCACAAATTGTAGCAAAATGACGCTAATAACACATACCTTATACAACATACATGCCCATAGAAGTTAACCCCTTTCTGCCAGCTGATGGAATAGTATGTCAGCTGTCAGATCCCCTGCTTTAAAGGTGGGCTCCGGCGGTGAGCCCACCTTTAAGCCGCGACATATCAGCTGTTTTGTACAGCTGACATGTGCACGCAATGAGCGCGAGCGGAATCGCGATCTGCCCGCACCCATTAACTAGTTAAATGTCGCCGTCAAGCGCTGACAGCGGCATTTAACTAGCGCTCCTGGCCGGAAGTGCTCGCACCGCTGACCCCCGTCACATGATCGGGGGTCAGCAGTGCATTGCCATAACAACCAGAGGTCTCCTTGAGACCTCTATGGCTGTTGATGGCCGATTGCTTTGAGCGCCACCCTGTGGTCGGCACTCAAAGTACACCTGGATTTCTGCTACATAGAGGTGATCTTTACTTCACCTCTATGTAGCAGAGCCGATCGAGTTGTGCATGCTTCTATTGAAGCATGCCAAAAATTAAAAAAAAAAAAAAAAAAGTGTTAAAAATATAAAAAAAAATAAAAGTTTAAATCACCCCCCCCCCCTTTCGCCCCAATCAAAATAAAACAATTAAAAAAAAAAAAAAAAAAAAAAATCAAGCCTACACATATTTGGTATTGCCGTGTTCAGAATCGCCCGATCTATCAATAAAAACAAAGGATTAACCTGACCGCTAAGTGGCGTAGCGAGAAAAAAAAATCAAAACGCCAAAATTATTATTTTTTGGTCACCGTGACATTGCATTACAATGCAATAACGGGCGATCAAAAGAACGTATCTACACCAAAATGGTATCATTAAAAATGCCAGCTTGGCACACAAAAAAATAAGCCCTCACCTGACCCCAGATCACGAAAATTGGAGACGCTATGTGTATTGGAAAATCGCACAATTTTTTTTTTTTTTGAAACTTTGGATTTTTTTTTACACCACTTAGATAAAAAATAACCTAGACATATTAGGTGTCTATAAACTCGTAATGACCTGTAGAATCATAATAGCAGGCTAGTTTTAGCATTTGGTGAACCTAGCAAAAAGCCAAACAAAAAACAAGTGTGAGATTGGTGAAATTGCACAAAAAGTGCACACTTGGAATTTTTTTCCCGTTTTCTGTTACACGGCATGGTAAAACCAATGGTATCGTTCAAAAGTACATCTTGTCCCGCAAAAAATAAGCCCTCACATGGCCATATTGATGGAAAAATAAAAAAAGTTATGGTTCTGGGAAGGAGGGGAGCGAAAAACGAAAACAGCACCGGGAGTGAAGGGGTAAAACAAAACTGATTTTTTGCAACAAATATGCAGATTAAAAAAATACCATGGAAAAACCACTTGTGGTTTTGACCACACAAATGCTTACAGTTTTGCACAGGAACAGCATTCATTTTTCAGGCAAAATGCAACAAAAACAGTTTGAATGAGCAAGTGCATATACAGTTTAGAGCATTTTCACTGCAGAAAAAAGATACAGAAAGACTACACCAAAAACGTACACTTTCTGCAACTGAGCCTGAATTGCAAGCCCTAACATGATAAAATACACTTTCACAGAGCAATCCTGCCCCATCCCCCACCACATTGTTACAAGAAGCTAACAATATTGCAGACGTCACAGAGAAAACATCAGATAATGCTGCAGTGCAATCTGGCACACTATCCAAGTATAAACTATGATAACCTCTCCTACAAATCCCCCCCATGGTCTGAGTACAGCCAAATAAGAGTCCTCCTAGAAACAACAACATACTTCTGCAGATGCACATTATTCTCCCACTCACTGCCCCCCAGGTCCACTTGCCTCTCTTTAGATGCCATAGTAGTAATCAGTGTAGACTTCAGCTTCTCCTGTGTGGAACAAATAATGGCTGTACTCCTGAGCACCGATTTCAAAAAGTGAGCCCTGTTTCAGTTCAAAAAAGAGCTCCTCCTCTTAAAATGCTGCACTTGCAAGTGATTGGTTCAATTGAATCTAAATATTGAGTCTGCTGTGATTGGCTAATGCAACTTAGTAGGTGTGGCTTTTTCTATGAGGGCTGGCTCATGGTTCCAAAAATGAGCGCAATAGTCGGCTCTCACCCAGGGTGTATCACATTCAACTGTGAGACCTGGCTATTAAAAAGAATTCAGAGGGTGATAGCTGGCAATTGGAATGGATATTTTGCATATAGAGCTGGCTGTCAGAGATAGATATATATATATATATATATATATATATATATATATATATATATATATATATCTATGTTTTAGAATCACAGGTTACAGGCAAAAAATGTCTTATTCTGGGAAACTGAAGGATTTTAAAATTACAGATTATAGGCCAAAAAAGGGAAACGGGACAAATAAAGTCTTTGTGTAGGTGGCAATCTGCACCATATTGCTGCCAAGATTTTTTTGCCTGGTACCTCCTGCTGGGTAGTTGTGGGGTTTTAGAATCCCGAAATCTGCCGCTGACCTCAAAATTTCAAATCCAGTATGTCATTTTCTACAGTCTGTGTTTGCCTGTGCATTCAAACACATGCATACTTGCAAACGCATGCCTAGTTTAGAAGGAGGCCTATGGATGCTTTTTCCCCTAATAAGACATTGCATTTTTTGGCCTGTAACCTGTGATTCTCAAATTCTTCTATATATAATATAATTTTATATATATACATATAATTTTTTTTTTTTTTTTAAAGTGATGGCCGTCTCATGGGTTGAATTGCCACACAAACATTTGTTTTTCAAATGCTTCCTCAGTGTATATAAGGTAGCTTACAGTATTCCAAAAATCACTCTATTCAGGTTCTTGAAGGAGCAACTTATATCTTACCATTGATGGAAAATGGCATCTTCTGCAAAGCCAGGCCTTCTTCTCTGTAAGAGATGTCTTAAGTTTTACAGAAACCTCCGCATTCATCTTAGCCATGTTTGCATGAAAACCATGAAGGCAGAGATCAACAAAGAGGTGAAGACTGCAAAAAGGAACATGCAGAGGGTGGCCCAATCCCTGTCTGTTGTTCCTTATAACAGTCTAAATTTCCAGAACAGCCAATTTACCAATGCCCAGGACTTCTTCAAACTTTTTGGAAAGTCGTGGTTGCATTGTGACAGGAAAACCTTCTGAAAGGTATGTATATGTTTCTTCACAATATTTCAGGGTTTTCTTGCATTTAACTATAACCTATCCTAATTTTACACATGTAATTTAATTTTTAGCTATATAGTTATTTTTATGCAATATATATATCTTAGTTTAGTGCCATCAAAATGTCTGACAGACATGTCAACACAATGCCAAAAAGTCTACCCCTACTATTATATTGATAAGTAAGGTTCACACTTTAGACTTTTAGTATATACCTGCGTGTCATCTCCCCTGTATATAGTATAGACCTGTGTGTCATCTCCCCTGTATATAGTATAGACCTGTGTGTCATCTCCCCTGTATATAGTATACACCTGTATGCCATCTCCTCCTGTATATAGTATATACCTGTGTGTCATCTCCTCCTCTATACAGTATATACCTGTGTGTCATCTCCTCCTGTATACAGTATATACCTTTGTGTCACCTCTATGGGCAACACAAGCAGTGTCACCTGTTGAGGTGAAGAACATGCACACTGTATTATACATAGATAATATATAATATAATATATTATAAAATATAATAATAATGTAATATATACTCATAAATCAGATGTTTCAAAGCCCTCTTTTGCAATTGAGCCAAAACTAAGATTGTTGCCACTATAGTGGCCCTACAGGCACCACCATAGTGGTAAAGGGCCTTGGCCCTTTATACAAAGTTCTATATGTTCTTAATCTCATTTATAGATGAATTAATGCATATTTTGTTTTTCTATTTTAGCCCATCCACGGAGGAGCCTATTGTTCTCCCTACTGTTGTTGAAAAAGCTAGGTAAGAACTATGTAACAAATTTCTAAAAACATTTGTAACCGCTTTAATATGAGTAAAGGAAGCTTCTGGTGCCAATCACCACCTTAATATTTCCTTGTTTTTTCCAGTTCAAGTGCCAATATGCCCCTGCGGAAAAAAATCACTGTGGTTGGGTTTCACAAAAAGCATGATTTAAAATCCACTATTTTACGGAGTTTTAAAAAATATTTGAAGGGGAAATGTTCAGCATCGACCATAAAGCCAATGGTAAATGTGATTTTATCAGTCTGCATGTATTTGATGAATCCTTACAGATGTGAACCCAATTGTATGATCATTTGTTTAATTTTAGATACAAATCGTTTCCCGCTTTCTCTACTTTATAAACTCTGAAGAGATCTCTGTGGACTTTTTAAAAAACTTGAGGGCTACCAGAGAATATTTTCTTTCCCTGGAAAGACTGAAGACCAGTGAAGAAACCATTAAAAAGCATTTCAGTCACCTGCGGAAATTTATAAGTTTCCTACTCTCAGAGGACTACCCCAGTGACCTCGACGACGAAGCTAAAAATGCAGTTGGTCCCTTTATGGAGACCCTAAAGGTCATAGAGAATAAATTGAACCAGAAGCTTGCTAAAGGCAGGAAGAGGGGGTAAGTAGCTCAAGTTTATACTGCACCTGCAATTTGAATTTCTACTGTCATGGGGATGGAAAATGCCATAAAAAATCATCATGGGAAAGGAGGATTATCAGAAAGTCTATATTTCATTACTTGTACCGCCATCCAAGGCTGGGACAAAGTAATGTTTAGCTCATCTTGCCAATCCACAATTCCCGTGCAATCCAATAAAAACATCCAAACGAATGTACCTGTAACATACCTACTTTTATCACCCATAGATTGGAATCTGCGCCTCTCACCATGGCTGATTGTCGCAAAATTTTGACAGTGGCCAAGCCTCACATCTGATATCTTTACACGAGCACAATTGTGCATTAAGCTGATTGATAAGGAGAAGGCTTTGGCATGTTATTATCTTCAGGCTGTTCTCGTCTATAAATATTTGCGTAACCCATCTGAGATCAAAAATCTAATGGTAGGTTTAATATATAATTAACCAACTTAGCATATTGGTGACAGATGCAGCTTCGCCATATCTTATGTATTTTCTATGTTCCTCATCTTATAGGTAAAAGAATGGATTGAGAGGGAGAAATTTGCATGTTGATGGACAGCTGGTGACAGTAGTAAAGTCAATAAAAAGTATTGTTATACTGCAGGATGAGGATGAGCAGGTAAATGTTAAAAACATGAACATACAGCACAGCATTATATGAATTAAGGTTTTGCTATTGGCAATCATATTTTTTACACATTTCCCTTTGACAGAATTTCTGCACATACTTTGAAAAGATTAGGCCAACTATTCAGCCAGAGGATGTAAAAAATGCGCTTGAATTCTTTGTGTCCTGCAAGGGGAAAAGAATCTTGAATCCTGGCAAAGACATGGAGCGCTTCCAGAAGAAGTTAGTAGTGGTAAATGCTTGGCAGAAAAAACAAGGAGGGCCTCATTTATTACTAACAAATGTTTTATCCGCAGGTATGGGCTGCCCATAATAACATGGACGAGGTCAATAAACATATATAAAAAGTGGGCTGAAGAAAATCTTTCCCAAGTGGAAAGAGACCAGGCCAATGCATATTTGCAGCTTGACACCAAACCAGACACTGTGGATACATCTCTATTGGCGGCCGGGATGTTATTAGTAGCCACACTAAAGGGAGACGATGAAGCAGGAACCTCCGAGTAAGAGACCTAACTTTATCTCCACAGGCATTCCCAAAATCCATCTTTTCATTGCATGAGACTTAAGTAATTATGCCTTTTAGCATAAATGATTCCTACTAAATATAATAATAATGTAATATATGCTCATAAATCAGATGTTTCAAATCCCTCTTTTGCAATTGAGCCAAAACTAAGATTGTTGCCACTATAGTGGCCCTACAGGCACCACCATAGTGGTAAAGGGCCTTGGCCCTTTATACAAAGTTCTATATGTTCTTAAAATATGCATTAATTCATCTATAAATGAGATTGTTTTTCTTTTTTAGCCCATCCACGGAGGAGCCTATTGTTCTCCCTACTGTTGTTGAAAAAGCTAGGTAAGAACTATGTAACAAATTTCTAAAAACATTTGTAACCGCTTTAATATGAGTAAAGGAAGCTTCTGGTGTCAATAATCACCTTAATATTTTCTTGTTTTTTCCAGTTCAAGTGCCAATATGCCCCCGCGGAAAAAAATCCACTATTTTACTGAGTTTTAAAAAAATTTCGATGGGGAAACGTTCAGCATCGACCATAAAGCCAATGGTAAGTGTGATTTTATCAGTTTGCATGTATTTGATGAATTCTTACAGATGTGAACCCAATTGTATGATCATTTGTTTAATTTTAGATAAAAATAGTTTCCCGCTTTCTCTACTTTCTAAACTCTGAAGAGATCTCTGTGGACTTTTTAAAAAACTTGAGGGCTACCAGAGAATATTTTCTTTCCCTGTAAAGACTGAAGACCAGTGAAGAAACCATTAAAAAGCATATTGGTCACCTGCGGACTTTTATAAGTTTCCTACTCTCAGAGGACTACCCCAGTGGCCTTGACAAAACTGAAGGATGCAGTTGGCCCCTTTAAGGAGACGCTACAGGCCATAGAAAAACTAAACCTGAAGCTTGCTAAAGGCAGGAAAAGGGGGTAATTAGCTCAACTTTATATGTCACCTACAATTAGGATTTCTACTGTCATGGGGATGGAAAATGCCATAACATCATGGGAAAGGGAAGGTGGATTGTCAGAAAGTCTAGATTACATTACTTGTACCACCATCCAAGGCTGGAACAAAGTAATGTTTAGCTCATCATGCAAATCCACAATTCCCATGCAATCAAATTACATCTAAACTAGAAGCTTGCTAAAGGCAGGAAGAGGGGATAAGTAGATCAAGTTTATACATCACCTGCAATTAGAATTTCTACTGTCATGGGGATGGAAAATGCCATATCATCATGGGAAAGGAAAGGTGGATTGTCAGAAAGTCTAGATTACATTACTTGTACTACCATCCAATGCTGGAACAAAGTAATGTTTAGCTCATCATGCAAATCCACAATTCCCATTCAATCAAATCACAACAGAAGGAAGTGAGACTGAAAAATTACAGTCAACTGCGTGAGAATGAATGTTTTTTTTTATTCTTTTTTTAAATATTGGTGAAAAGGTTTGGTGTTTTGGTACCAGGGAGGCTCCATGCAATTGTCACTTAGACAGGCCTTCAACATTTGGACAAAAGAGCAATCATTCCAAGAAAAAATACAATGTCAAACCTGTCCTTAAATATATAATTGATGATCACACCCCATCAATCCTATTTGTGGCTAATTGCGATATCAAACCAGGGGAACAAATTTTCTATGTTTTATGGAGTGAAACAGAATGAATTTGGAAAAGGATCAAGTGCCTCATGGCTGAACACATAACTTTATAATATTTAGAAAAGCATTATAGTTTGCGTGGGTTTCCTCAAGGTACTCCGGTGTCCTTGCACAACCCAGAGACATACTGATTGGGTCCAGAATACAGATTCCCTATGTGCACAGTGTTTTGTGTTTATGGAAAGCACTGGAGTTAAAAGCGCTTTTCATTGTGTGAGACTCAAGTAATTATCTTACAGCATGTATCATTCCTTCAAAATTCTAGGTTAAGCAGGCTACCAGATAACAAAACTTTTATCAGTTTTTCATATCTTAACGGTCTTTTTTTAACTTCACAGATCTACATTGCCCAAGAGGAAGAGGATCAGGGTTGAAGAAGACAGTGAGGGACAAAAATGAGGAAGAGACAGAAGGCGCTGGGTAGGAAACCAAAAACATACTGTATGATGCCCCCACAATACCATCCACACACTCTATGATGACCCAACTGTACCCCACCTTCACCTACCCTGGCAATGAATAGTAGCCCCAACACCGTATAATCCACAAATGTGACCTCCCCGTGCAGCCCAGCATGCAGTACAAGGGGCCTATATATAGTATAATGGCCCCTACCATCCCTGCACATAGTATAATGACCCCCACACAGATCTCCGCACGGTCTGTTGAACCCCACACAAACTTCACATTGTATATTTGCTTGCTCACAATATAGTGACCCTCAAATAGGCCTCCATAAGGAATAAAGGCTCCGTCATAGCCATGCACATAATATAATGCCCTCCACAAAGCCATCCAAATATTATAATGGCCCTACATAGTCCTCTATTTGGTATACCCCACCCCCAAAATCTTGGTTAAGTCGTCTAGTAAGGAACACCAGTTTCAGTATCTCATAATTTATAATCTCTCTTTTTAACTTTGCAGAAGTTCAATGGGCACTGCAAGAGAAGGTGGCAATCGAGGGCATTCTGAGGCGGAACAAATAGACAAGGAAAAAAACAGTCCAACAGACTGACAATACTGAAAAACTGTTCTATTTCAGCAAACTAATTGAAAAGTACCCTGTAGGAGTGGACAACTATCCGCCATCCCTGTCCACCTGCAGTCAGTACACAGAGAATTTTGCAAAGTACTGTCAGGATAAATGGAGGCGGGAACAGTACAATTTACGGGTTTCAAATGCAATCGGTAAGTTTTTTAATGGATTGCTCTCTAATTTTCATTTTAATTCTGTCTAGCAGAAGATGTATTCTTTGGGATGTGCTGCCTTAACATTTTATGTTTGCTGAATATTTTACAGTATTGTTTTTTCTTGTAGATTTTTTCAGGCATTTCCCCAAAGAAAAAGACCTAAAGAACTATTTGAAAAAACAGCATTGGACAACCAATCTACCTGTCCTACAAGATGTCCAACGTGGATGGATGCCAAAACCAAAAAGAGGGGATCCAGAGCACGTTATCAAGCTTCAAGAAATGATTAGGTCACAAAACTGGAGAGGCCTCATCACAAATGATCAAATGAAAGGTGAAGGACTCCACACGACTCGTGGATTTACTAAAGGTACCTGCACACTAAACGACGCTGCAGCGATTCAGACAACGATGCCGATCGCTGCAGCGTCGCTGTTTGGTCGCTGGAGAGCTGTCAGAGACCTCTCCAGCGACCAACGATGCCGGTAACCAGGGTAAACATTGGGTTATTAAGCGCAGGGCTGCGCTTAGTAACCCAATTGTTTACCCTGGTTACCAGCGTAAAAGTAAAAAAACAAAAACAAACACTACATACTTACCTTCCGCTGTCTGTCCCCTGCTGTGCTTCTCTGCAGTGTGAGCGCTGGCCGGAAAGCACAGCGGTGACGTCACCGCTCTGCTTTCCGGCCGCTGGGCTTACACAGGGCAGAGAAGCAGAGTGCCGAGGGACAGACAGCGGAAGGTAAGTATGAAGTGTTTGTTTTTTTTTACTTTTACGCTGGTAACCAGGGTAAACATCGGGTTACTAAGCACGGCCCTGCACTTAGTAACCCGATGTTTACCCTGGTTACCAGTGAAGACATCGCTGAATCGGCGTCACACGCCGATTCAGCGATGTCTACGGGAGGTCCAGCGACGAAATAAAGTTCTGGCCTTCTAGCTCCGACCAACGACATCACAGCAGGATCCTGATCGCTGCTGCCTGTCAAACTGAACAATATCGCTAGCCAGGACGCTGCAACGTCACAGATCGCTAGCGATATCGTTCATTGTGAAGGTACCTTAAGGGTGACATCATTTGTGACTATCATGGGGCGCTTATAGCAGGAAATGAGGCTGAAATATTACAATCAACCGTGCATGAAAATGAATGCTATATGTTTTTTTTTAATATTGGAAAAGAGGTGTGGTGTTTTGATTCCAGGGAGGCTCCATGCAAATGCCACCCAGACATGCCATCAACATTTGGACGAAAGATCAATCATTCACAAAAAAATTACAATGTGAAACCTGTCGTTAAATACATACTTGATGATCAAACCCCATCAATCCTATTTACGGCTATTTGTGATCTCAAACCAGGGGTAGAACTTTTGTTTGATTATGGAGTGAAACAGAATCAATTTGGAGAAGCTTCAAATATCTCATGGCTGAACACATGACTATCATTTAAAAAAAGTATTTTACTTTATATGTTTCCCCTTGTTTGCGTAGCTTTCCTCAAGGTAATTTGGTTTCCTTCCACACCCCAAAGACATGCTGATAGGGAATCTGGATTGTGGACATTGTTTTGGGTTTATGGAAAGCACTGTGAAGTTAATTACACTTTATAACTGAATAAGTTATTGTTGCTATTGTTATTGTCAAAAGTAATATAAATATTTTCCTTTTACAATTTCCTTACTGGTGTTATGTTTAAATTAGTTGGGCCCACACTTCTAAAAAAAAAAAAAATATATTCAGGGGAGGAGAGCCAGCTATTTCGCTCATATTTGGCACCATTAGCCAGCTCAGTTTTGAAAATGACACACCCAGGGTGAGAGCCAACTATTGCACTCATTTTTGGCACCATTAGCCAGCTCTCCCTGTTGAAAAATGACATCCTGAGTGTCACGCTGTAACTATTCTGGTGTGACCTGGCAGGTCAGTCACAAAACAACAAAACACACAAGGGTACACTTTAACAACGGTGGGCCCTGTCGGTAGGGAACGGGGAATGGTCACCTCCTGCACTCACCTGAGGCTGCGCCCTGATCTTGCTACCGTCCCTATACGGGTTCTTTCAACCCGTCGCCGACCAGGATACCTTGTCCCTCACTTGCCCTGCTCTAATCCCTATGTAGGGAACTGGCAGGTGAGAGCACTGGTCCCACCGCTGCACTAATACAACACTGGGAAAGTTACAAACAACAAAGGGACAAAGAGACAATAACACCACACTTAGCTTTCTATGCTGCAATGCACCACACAGCAGAGTAAGGCACCAGGAATGAGTATTCAGCTGTAGAACAAGAGCACTCAACAAGCTCCTATTCCAGCAAGGTTGGTATCCAAAAGACCTGTATAACCAACAGTCAGCTGAAGCAACAGGTGACCTTTTAAAGGAAGGTGGGAGTGGTCACCACCCACATCAGCAGAATAAGCTGCAATGCAATTACACCAGCGGCCACTGGGGAAAAACTGCATTAACCCCCAATGACCTGAAAGGAAAAAAGGTTTTAGGCTAGGTTCCCATTGCGTTAATGGGAACGCGCTAACGGACAGCGTTGCATGGCGAAAGTAACGCCGTGCAGTGTGTCCGTTAGCGCGCCCATTCGCGGCAATGGGAACGCGCTTCAGTAGCGTGTGCCATGTTCGGCACGCGCCAGCGATGCGCCGGTGTTTTCTGGCGCGCCGCGGACGCTGCTTGCAGCGTCCGAGGCGCGCCCGCGGTGCGTTCCCCGCTCTCGCAGATTGGGGATCTGTGAGAGCGGGGACGTTAACGTGACCCCGAACCGCGGCCCCATAAAAAACATTGCGTTAGCGCAATCCGCTAGCACTAAACGGATTGCACTAACGCAATGTGACCCTAGCCTTAATATGAAGGAAATAAGAGCTGCCACAGATCCAAACATAGATCATGACACTGAGGATAAGAGCCGGCTATTGCGCTCATTTTTGGCAACATTAGGCTACTTTCACACTAGCGTCGTGCACTGTACGTCGCTATGCGTCGTTTTGTAGAAAAAATGCATCCTGCAAAAGTGCTTGCAGGATGTGTTTTTTCTTCATAGACTTGCATTAGCGATGCAGTGTGACGCATTGACACAAGTCGCAACCATCGTGCGACGGTTGCGTCGTGTTGCGTCAGACCGTACTCCTGGTTTTAGCTGACAAATACTGGGGTAAAAAAACTCACCAAATACTGAATTTGTGCATGTTGCTTTAGGGTATGTGTCCACGTTCAGTTTTGCTTCAGACTTTGGTCAGGATTTTATGCAGGTAAAATCCTGACCAAAACTGCACCTGAGGTCACTGGCAGGTCACCTGCGGTGTTCCTGCGTGTTTTGCTCATTGTAGCAACATGCTGCGTTTTGAAAAAACGCAACGCATGTGCGTTATCGCGGCAAAAACGCATGCGTTTTTTAACGCATAGTGGAGTCGAGATTTCATGAAATCCCCTCCACTATGCTGTAACATCTGGACGCTGCGTTTTTGATGCTGCGGAACAACGCAGCGTCAAAAACGCAGCGTTTCCTGAACGTGGACACATACCCTAATGCTGGTGTCACACAGAGTTTGAAAATTCCCAGAGTCTCATGGCAGTATATGGCGCTGTTCACACTACAGATTCTGACACTCCACACTGTGGTTTCTATAATGATTCTGAGTAGCTTAGGTGTTGACCAGCTGAGTTCTCCTTAGTGATCAGGATAGCAGGAGTTAATATCTGTATGACTCCTAATTACCTCTAGGTTCACCTGTTCTGGGAAACCTATAGCCCAGCCATTCTAAAATGGAGGAATCTGAATTTCCATGCTGTCTATAGCTTTCTTTTTTCTTCAAGACTGGCCCATATGCTGTGGTTATCTGTTTGCTGGTGAGTTATTGGTTTGTTGTGCTTACATAATCATCTTGTTTGATTTTCCTCCTGTGCATGTATTATCTTATGTCTCTATTTGAATTGCTGTGTCTTTGTTTCCCTATTGTTGTTTTTGTGTGGGGTTTACCACTCCTATCCTGGTCCCCCTGGATGGGATAGAGGGGGCATTAGACCAGGGCTGGCCAGGAGCAGACAGATTTAACTTATGCTGCCATGCAATACTGAATAAAAGTAATGTTTATCTCTTATCAGATCATTCAAATCCCCCATTCCCATGCCATCCAAATAATGCTAAAATGAGGTCATGTTCAAATGTGCAAAAGTTCCATCATCTGGCTCTGGCTCTGGCTCTATCATGAAATCAATAGAATAGAATCCCCTAGAGAAAATAAAATGATCCGATGAATGCTAAATGCATCTCATAGGCTAATATACAAAAATATTATATCATCTTGGCTAAACAGCATGCTGATATAACACTTTATATTGTTATATACCAAACACTGAATTGCAGTAATTTTATTGCTAGATTATCTGTCGGTGCACGACTACAGGCTTACGTATGCATTTGTTTCAGCCTTTATATATTCATGTATGTCATATTTGAGGCTTTATAGCACATGCTTGTAGCCCACATTTATATACCTATCTTGGTACTGCCATCATCTTGGCTAAACAGCATGCTGATATAACACTTTATATTGTTATATACCAAACACTGAATTGCAGTAATTTTATTGCTAGATTATCTGTCAGTGCACGACTACAGGTTTACGTATGCATTTGTTTCGGCCTTTATACATTCATGTATGTCATATTGGACTGTTACATGTTTAGACAGGATACATCTTGTGTGTGTGTGTGTATATATATATATATATATATATATCTATCATTTTATCCATGCAATGTTGTTTTTTCATGATATTTGTGCTTATGGGTGGTGACTTATAAATCCATTTAAAAAGGTCTGAATACAGAACCATATGTTTGTCATGTTCTTTGAGGTGTAATTAAACATTTTTTGATATTTTCACATATTTTATGGGTGTGCATACCAATATTGGTTGAGTCTTTTTTTCTTTTGTAGCGTTTTTTGGGTAAGTTCACACAGGACTTTTTTGCTGCGTATTTTTGCTGTGTTTTTTTTAATGCTAATTTTCAGCTGCTTGCTCATCCTCCTATACCAAGACATGGCTAACACCTCACTACCAGAAACTCCCTCACAGTAGATCACAATCAGGACACCTCACAATAGCTCACTGTCACTATGGACACCTTACTAACAACACCCCTAAGCTCTTGGCTGTGAGATCACTTCCTGCTGGTCATGATTTTCTGCACCAAAAACGCAGCAAATAATGCTACATGCGTTTTTGCAGCGTTTTTCCATCACCCATTCAAGTCAATGGGTGAAAAAACGCAGCAAAAACGCTGAAAGAAGTGAAAGAAGTGACCTGCTCTATGTCCAAAAAATGCAGCAAAGCAGAAAATACTGATCAAACAAAAAACCAATGTGTGTGCATGAGATTTCTGAAATCTCATAGGCTTTGCTGGTACTGTAAAAAGCAGCTGAAAATTAGCATAAAAATGCAGCAAAAATACACAGCAAAAAAGTTCTGTGTGAACTTACTCTAAAACTGTATTTTAGATAATCAATAGTCTAGATCCAGTGAACTAATTTTACCTGTAACTTTTAGCTGTGTGTATATCTATATCTATTATTCATTCTCCATTCTCCATCTAAGCGCTTGAGCTCCCATGGAAGTGAGGGAATCAAAAAAAAAAAAAAAAAAGTCTCACATTTACATACCTTGGTCGTGATGGAAATTATTTACTTATTGCAGTTATAATTTATATTTTTTTTGGATATTGCTCTGGCTTCATTGTGCCAATGTGACACTTGCACATTTAGAAGTTGAGCTTGAAATATCCTTTTTGATACAATTCTATTCCTAAATCAGATGTTTCAAAGCCCTCCTTTGCAACTGGGCCAAAGCTAAGATGGTTGCCAGTATAATGACCCTAAAAGCACCACCATAGTGGTAAAGGGCCTTGACCAACCATACAAGTAGTCTCTAAAGTTTCATATGTTATTAATCTCATTTATAGAAGAATTAATGACTTTTTTTTTTTTTAGGCCAACTACTGAAGAAGAGGAGCCTATTGGTCTACCTCCTTTGGTTTAAAAAGCTGGGTAAGAACCATGTACCAGATTTCTAAAAATATTTGTAACCACTTTACTATCAGTAAAGGAAGCTTCTGGTGTCAATAATCACCCTAATATTTTCTTGCCTCTTCCAGTTCAAGTGCGGATATGCCCCTGAGGGAAAAAAAATGACTCGTAAGCCGCTTCTGCAGTCACCCCTGGTGCTGGAGAATGCCATTCACTGCCCACACCAATAGTACACATAGTGCTGGAGAATGCCGTCCAATGCCCATATAAGTGGCACACGTAGTGCTGGAGAATGCCATCCAGTGCCTACACCAATAGTACACAAGGTGCTGGAGAATGCCGTCTGCTGCTCATATAAATAGCACACATAGTGCTGGAGAATGCCATCCAGTGCCTACACCAATAGTACACATGGTGCTGGAGAATGCCATCCAGTGCCCACACCAATAGTACACATGGTGCACAAGAGTTATGTGGTTATAGAACCCCCAAAATCTGTCCCACACTGAAAATGTGCTTTAAAATCTGTTGTCCCAATCAGACATTAGGATTCCTGTTGTAGCCATCAATCTGCAGGATTGAACAGTTAAAAAGAAAAAAAGAGAGACAAACTCTGCAGGGGATTTACATAGATATCTATCAGCTATAGCTTCTTTTTCATTACTTTAGCTCTGCAGCCATTTGGTAAACACCATTGTCTGTAAGTGTTGCAATGAGTCACCTCTAGCTGGCTAGATCCAAAACTTATGGAACCAGAAACACATGGGCTACTTGCACACTGAACAAGTCTGTAGGAACCTGTTCACACCACCAGAAAACATGAAGACACAAAAAAGCACAGTGAGGTCAAAAATACTCTGTTGTGAAAAAAAATCACAGTAATAAGCAAGTGCTAGTCAAAAGATGTAAAGAAAACAGGGTATTTAGTTGATACTTTTTTTGCAAAAAAAGGTATACTAAGCTGCTCCACCAAATCGCCAAGATATACCCTTATAGAGCAGTCCTAACTAATGTATGCAATACCTGTATAAGCAGGGTTCAGAGAGAAAAAAAAACAACAGAGTATTTTTGACCTCACTGTGCTTTTTTGTGTCTTCAAGTTTTTTGGTGTTGTGAACAGGTTCCTACAGACTTGTTCAGTGTGCAAGTGGCCCATGTGTTTCTGGTTCCATAATTGTTCTCTTGTTTCTACAAGACTGGGGAGTCCACCACTCCTCGGTGGGTCACTTGCATTTAAGCTGTTCCATCCTGCATGTCCACAAGTATATTTTTTTTCTCTCTGAACCCTGCTTATACAGGTATTATACAGATAATCAGGTTTTAAATACATCAGATAGGGATTGCATACATTAGTTAGGACTGCTCTATAAGGGTATATCTTGGCGATTTGGTGGAGCAGCTTAGTATACATTTTTTTGCAAAAAAACGTATCAACTAAATACCCTGTTTTCTTTACATCTTTTGACTAGCACTTGCTTATTACTGTGATTTTTTTCACAAGAGTATTTTTGACCTCACTGTGCTTTTTTGTGTCTTCTAGATCCAAAACTTGCAGACTCTGTAATCTCAGGATAAATTACCATACATGTCTACTCAAATGCTTAGCTAAGGGAACTAACTTTACATGTAACTTTAAGCTCTATATGTCTGTAATAGAATATATAAGTACTCATTTTTTGCACAATTAGCCGAGTCTCACTGATGAAAATGACATGCTGAGGATGAGAGCCGACTATTGTACTTATTTTTTTGCACAATTAGCCGTGTCTCACTGATGAAAATGAAATACTGATGATGAGAGCCGTCTATTGTATTCATTTTTTGCACAATTAGCCGAGTCTCACTGATGAAAATGAGATACTGAGGATGAGAGCCGACTATTGTACTCATTTTTTGCACAATTGGCTGACTCTCACTGATGAAAATGACATGCTGAGGATGAGAGCCGCCTATTGTACTTATTTTTTTGCACAATTAGCCGAGTCTCACTGATGAAAATGACATACTGAGGATGAGAGCCGTCTATTGTACTCATTTTTTTGCACAATTAGCCGAGTCTCACTGATGAAAATTAGATACTGAGGATGAGAGCCGTCTATTGTACTCATTTTTTTGCACAATTAGCCGAGTCTCACTGATGAAAATGACATACTGAGGATGAGAGCCGTCTATTGTACTCATTTTTTTGCACAATTAGCCGAGTCTCACTGATGAAAATTAGATACTGAGGATGAGAGCCGTCTATTGTACTCATTTTTTTGCACAATTAGCCGAGTCTCACTGATGAAAATGAAATACTGATGATGAGAGCCGACTATGGTACTCATTTTTTGCACAATTGGCTGACTCTCACTGATGAAAATGACATGCTGAGGATGAGAGCCGTCTATTGTATTCATTTTTTGCACAATTAGCCGAGTCTCACTGATGAAAATGACATACTGAGGATGAGAGCCGACTATTGTACTCATTTGTTGCACATATAAATAGCACACACAGTGCTGGAGAATGCCATCCACTGCCCACACCAAAAAGAACACATAGTGCTGTAGAATGCCATCCAATGCCCATAGAAATAGTACACATGGTGCTGGAGAATGCCATCCACTGCCCATATAAATAGCACACATAGTGCTGGAGAATGCCATCCAGTGCCCACACCAACAGTACACATAGTGCTGGAGAATGCCATCCAGTGCCCACACCAACAGTACACATAGTGCTGGAGAATGCCGTCCAATGCCCACACCAATGGTACACAGGGCTGGAGAATGCCGTCCAATGCCCATATAAGTGGCACACGTAGTGCTGGAGAATGCCATCCAGTGCCCACACCAAAAAGAACACATAGTGCTGGAGAATGCCATCCAGTGCCCACACCAACGGTACACAGGGCTGGAGAATGCCGTCCAATGCCCATATAAGTGGCACACGTAGTGCTGGAGAATGCCATCCAGTGCCCACACCAATGGTACACAAGGTGCTGGAGAATGCTGTCTGCTGCTCATATAAATAGCACACATAGTGCTGGAGAATGCCATCCAGTGCCCACACCAATAGTACACATGGTGCTGGAGAATGCCATCCAGTGCCCACACCAATAGTACACATAGTGCTGGAGAATGCCGTCCAATGCCCATATAAGTGGCACACGTAGTGCTGGAGAATGCCATTCAGTGCCCACACCAATATAGAACCCCCAAAATCTGTCCCACACTGAAAATGTGCTTTAAAATCTGCTGTCCCAATCAGACATTAGGATTCCTGTTGTAGCCATCAATCTGCAGGATTGAACAGTTAAAAAAAAAAAAGAGAGACAAACTCTGCAGAGGATTTACATAGATATCTATCAGCTATAGCTTCTTTTTCATAACTTTAGCTCTGCAGCCATTTGGTAAACACCATTGTCTGTAAGTGTTACAATGAGTCACCTCTAGCTGGCTAGATCCAAAACTTGCAGACTCTGTAATCTCAGGATAAATTACCATACATGTCTACTCTTAATTGCTTAGCTAAGGGAACTAACTTTGCATGTAACTTTAAGCTCTATATGTCTGTAATAGAATATATAATATAATAGAGAGACAGACCTAGCTTCTAAGTGTCATTGTATATAGAGCTGGCTGTCAGGTAAAAAAAGATATATATATATGTTTTAGAATCACAGGTTACAGGCAAAAAATGTCTTATTCTGGGAAACTGAAGGATTTTAAAATTACAGATTAAAGGCCAAAAAAGGGAAACGGGGGACAAAAAAAGTCTTTGTGTAGGTGGCAATCTGCACCATATTGCTGCCAAGATTTTTTTGCCTGGTACCTCCTGCTGGGTAGTTGTGGGGTTTTAGAATCCCGAAATCTGCCGCTGACCTCAAAATTTCGAATCCAGTATGTCATTTTCTACAGTCTGTGTTTGCCTGTGCATTCAAACACATGCATACTTGCAAACGCATGCCTAGTTTAGAAGGAGGCCTATGGATGCTTTTTCCCCTAATAAGACATTGCATTTTTTGGCCTGTAACCTGTGATTCTCAAATTCTTCTATATATAATATAATATTATATATATATATATATATATATATATATATATATATAATTTTTTATTTTTTTTTAAAGTGATGGCCGTCTCATGGATTGAATTGCCACACAAACATTTGTTTTTCAAATGCTTCCTCAGTGTATATAAGGTAGCTTACAGTATTCCAAAAATCACTCTATTCAGGTTCTTGAAGGAACAACTTATATCTTACCATTGATGGAAAATGGCATCTTCTGCAAAGCCAGGCCTTCTTCTCTGTAAGAGATGTCTTAAGTTTTACAGAAACCTCCGCATTCATCTTAGCCATGTTTGCATGAAAACCATGAAGGCAGAGATCAACAAAGAGGTGAAGACTGCAAAAAGGAACATGCAGAGGGTGGCCCAATCCCTGTCTGTTGTTCCTTATAACAGTCTAAATTTCCAGAACAGCCAATTTACCAATGCCCAGGACTTCTTCACAAACTTTTTGGAAAGTCGTGGTTGCATTGTGACAGGAAAACCTTCTGAAAGGTATGTATATGTTTCTTCACAATATTTCAGGGTTTTCTTGCATTTAACTATAACCTATCCTAATTTTACACATGTAATTTAATTTTTAGCTATATAGTTATTTGTATGCAATATATATATATCTTAGTTTAGTGCCATCAAAATGTCTGACAGACATGTCAACACAATGCCAAAAAGTCTACCCCTACTATTATATTGATAAGTAAGGTTCACACTTTAGACTTTTAGTATATACCTGTGTGTCATCTCCCCTGTATATAGTATAGACCTGTATGCCATCTCCTCCTGTATATAGTATATACCTGTGTGTCATCTCCCCTGTATATAGTATATACCTGTGTGTCATCTCCTCCTGTATACAGTATATACCTTTGTGTCACCTCTATGGGCAACACAAGCAGTGTCACCTGTTGAGGTGAAGAACATGCACACTGTATTATACATAGATAATATATAATATATTATAAAATATAATAATAATGTAATATATACTCATAAATCAGATGTTTCAAAGCCCTCTTTTGCAATTGAGCCAAAACTAAGATTGTTGCCACTATAGTGGCCGTACAGGCACCACCGTAGTGGTAAAGGGCCTTGGCCCTTTATACAAAGTTCTATATGTTCTTAATCTCATTTATAGATGAATTAATGCATATTTTGTTTTTCTATTTTAGCCCATCCACGGAGGAGCCTATTGTTCTCCCTACTGTTGTTGAAAAAGCTAGGTAAGAACTATGTAACAAATTTCTAAAAACATTTGTAACCGCTTTAATATGAGTAAAGGAAGCTTCTGGTGCCAATAATCACCTTAATATTTTCTTGTTTTTTCCAGTTCAAGTGCCAATATGCCCCTGCGGAAAAAAATCACTGTGGTTGGGTTTCACAAAAAGCATGATTTAAAATCCACTATTTTACTGAGTTTTAAAAAATATTTGAAGGGGAAATGTTCAGCATCGACCATAAAGCCAATGGTAAATGTGATTTTATCAGTCTGCATGTATTTGATGAATCCTTACAGATGTGAACCCAATTGTATGATCATTTGTTTAATTTTAGATACAAATCGTTTCCCGCTTTCTCTACTTTATAA
The DNA here is from genome assembly GCF_051348905.1 of Ranitomeya variabilis. Classification (NCBI taxonomy): domain Eukaryota; kingdom Metazoa; phylum Chordata; class Amphibia; order Anura; family Dendrobatidae; genus Ranitomeya; species Ranitomeya variabilis. The sequence goes on along the minus strand of NC_135235.1, from coordinate 641,643,816 downwards.
ACTCTGAAGAGATCTCTGTGGACTTTTTAAAAAACTTGAGGGCTACCAGAGAATATTTTCTTTCCCTGGAAAGACTGAAGACCAGTGAAGAAACCATTAAAAAGCATTTCAGTCACCTGCGGAAATTTATAAGTTTCCTACTCTCAGAGGACTACCCCAGTGACCTCGACGACGAAGCTAAAAATGCAGTTGGTCCCTTTATGGAGACCCTAAAGGTCATAGAGAATAAATTGAACCAGAAGCTTGTTAAAGGCAGGAAGAGGGGGTAAGTAGGTCAAGTTTATACCGCACCTGCAATTTGAATTTCTACTGTCATGGGGATGGAAAATGCCATAAAAAATCATCATGGGAAAGGAGGATTATCAGAAAGTCTATATTTCATTACTTGTACCGCCATCCAAGGCTGGGACAAAGTAATGTTTAGCTCATCTTGCCAATCCACAATTCCCGTGCAATCCAATAAAAACATAGAAACGAATGTACCTGTAACATACCTACTTTTATCACCCATAGATTGGAATCTGCGCCTCTCACCATGGCTGATTGTCGCAAAATTTTGACAGTGGCCAAGCCTCACATCTCTGATATCTTTACACGAGCACAATTGTGCATTAAGCTGATTGATAAGGAGAAGACTTTGGCATGTTATTATCTTCAGGCTGTTCTCGTCTATAAATATTTGCGTAACCCATCTGAGATCAAAAATCTAATGGTAGGTTTAATATAATTAACCAACTTAGCATATTGGTGATAGATGCAGCTTCGCCATATCTTATGTATTTTCTATGTTCCTCATCTTATAGGTAAAAGAATGGATTGAGAGGGAGAAATTGCATGTTGATGGACAGCTGGTGACAATAGTAAAGTCAATAAAAAGTATTGTTATACTGCAGGATGAGGATGAGCAGGTAAATGTTAAAAACATGAACATACAGCACAGCATTATATGAATTAAGGTTTTGCTATTGGCAATCATATTTTTTACACATTTCCCTTTGACAGAATTTCTGCACATACTTTGAAAAGATTAGGCCAACTGTTCAGCCAGAGGATGTAAATAAGGCGCTTGAATTCTTTGTGTCCTGCAAGGGGAAAAGAATCTTGAATCCTGTCAAAGACATGGAGCGCTTCCAGAAGAAGTTAGTAATAAATGAGGCCCTCCTTGTTTTTTCTTCCAAGCATTTACCACTACTAACAAATGTTTTATCCGCAGGTATGGGCTGCCCATAATAACATGGACGAGGTCAATAAACATATATAAAAAGTGGGCTGAAGAAAATCTTTCCCAAGTGGAAAGAGACCAGGCCAATGCATATTTGCAGCTTGACACCAAACCAGACACCGTGGATACATCTCTATTGGCGGCCGGGATGTTATTAGTAGCCACACTAAAGGGAGACGATGAAGCAGGAACCTCCGAGTAAGAGACCTAACTTTATCTCCACAGGCATTCCCAAAATCCATCTTTTCATTGCATGAGACTTAAGTAATTATGCCTTTTAGCATAAATGATTCCTACTAAATTCTTTGTTAAGTAGTCTACTAGGTAACAACACCTTTTATCAGTTTTTCATATCTTAACGGTCTTTTTTTTTAACTTCACAGATCTACATTGCCCAAGAGGCGGAGGATCACAGCAGAAGAAGGCAGCGAGGGACAAACTAATGAGGAAGAGACAGAAGGCGCTGGGTAGGAGACCAAAAACATACTGTATGATGCCCCCACAATTCCTCCACAATACCATCCACACACTATGATAACCCAACTGTACCCCCTTCAACTACCCTGGCAATGAATAGTAGCCCCAGCACAGTATAATCCACAAATGTGACCTCCCCGTACAGCCCTGCATGCAGTACAAGGGGCCTATATATAGTATAATGGCCCCTACCATCCCTGCACATAGTATAATGACCCCCACACAGATCTCCGCACGGTCTTTTGAACCCCACACAAGCTTCACATTGTATATTTGCTTGCTCACAATATAGTGACCCTCAATTAGGCCTCCATAAAGTATAAAGGCTCCGTCATAGCCATACACATAATATAATGCCCTCCACAAAGCCATCCAAATATTATAATGGCCCTACATAGTCCTCCATTTGGTATAATGTAACCCCATTGCCTTCTATAAAAAAAGTGTAAAAAAAATGATTCCCCATAGTCTATCTATATATATATATATATATAATTGTCTAAGGGTTTTTCTGTCTGTCCTTGAAATCCCGCGTCTCTAATTGGTCGAGGCCCAGGCGCCCTCGACCAATCAGCGACGGGCACAGTATCGACGATGATGTCATAAAGGTTGCCTCGACCAATCAGCAGACGGGCACAGTCTGCCGCGAATTCTGGAATCATCATTGTCCATATACTACGGGGACATGCATATTCTAGAATACCTGATGTGTTAGAATCGGGCCACAATCTAGTATATTATACACCACACATAGTCCTCAATATAATTTAATCTAGCCTTTACCTGTATATAATATTATGCAATCTCCATAGTACTCAATTATAAAGCAGCTTCTATAGTTCTTCATATAGTATAATGTAGCCTCTATAATCCTCCACGTAGTCTCTATATTTATCAATATTGCAAAATGTAGCCTCTATACTACTCTGCATAGGATACAGCCTCTATTATCCATATAGCATAATGTGTAACTACAGTCCTATCACCAATAGCGTAATGTGGCCCTACAGTCCTGTGATCCCTAACCTAATGGGGCCATGCAGTAAATAATAGTTAATATATTTAATTGTGTATTAAACATAAATTGATTATATAGTCAATAATTTTTATCACAAATAACTTTGCGGCACCTTCCCTTTAAGCAATTATGTCTTTTAGCATATGATTAATTCCAAATTCTTGGTTAAGTCGTCTAGTAAGGAACAACACCACTTTCAGGATCTCATAACTTATAATCTCTCTCTTTTTAACTTTACAGAAGTTTCATTGGCACTGCAGGAGAAGGCGGCAATCGAGGACATTCTGAGGCGGAACAAACAGACAAGGAAAAAACAGTCCAACAGGCTGAAAAACTGTTCCATTTCAGCAGACTAATTAAAAAGTACCCTGTTGGAGTGGACGATGATCCGCCGACCCTGTCCGCCTGCAGTCAGTACACCGAGAATTTTGCGAAGTACTGTCAGGATAAATGGAGGCGGGAACAGTACAATTTACGGGTTTCAAATGCAATCGGTAAGTTTTTTTAATGGATTGATTTCTAATTTTCATTTTAATTCTGTCTAGCAGACGATGTATTCTTTGGGATGTGCTGCCTTAACATTTTATGTTTGCTGAATATTTTACAGTATTGTTTTTTCTTGTAGATTTTTTCAGGCATTTCCCCAAAGAAAAAGACCTAAAGAACTATTTGAAAAAACAGCATTGGACAACCAATCTACCTGGCCTACAAGATGTCCAAAGTGGATGGATGCCAAAACCAAAAAGAGGGGATCCAGAGCATGTTACCAAGCTTCAAGAAATGATTAGGTCACAAAAATGGAGAGGCCTTATCATCACAAATGATAAAACGAAAGGTGAAGGACTCCACACGACTCGTGGATTAACCAAGGGTGACATCATTTGTGACTATCATGGGGCGCTTATAGCAGGAAATGAGGCTGAAATATTACAATCAACCGTGCATGAAAATGAATGCTATATGTTTTTTTTTAATATTGGAAAAGAGGTGTGGTGTTTTGATTCCAGGGAGGCTCCATGCAAATGCCACCCAGACATGCCATCAACATTTGGACGAAAGATCAATCATTCACAAAAAAATTACAATGTGAAACCTGTCGTTAAATACATACTTGACGATCACACCCCATCAATCCTATTTACGGCTATTTGTGATCTCAAACCAGGGGTAGAACTTTTGTTTGATTATGGTGTCAAAAAGAATCAATTTGGAGAAGCTTCAAATATCTCATGGCTGAACACATGACTGTAACATTTAAAAAAGTATTTTACTTTATAGGTTTCCCCTTTTTTGCGCAGCTTTCCTCAAGTTAATTTGGTTTCCTTCCGCACCCCAAAGACATGCTGATAGGGAATCTGGATTGTGGACCCAATGTGGACACTGTTTTGGGTTTATGGAAAGCACTGTGAAGTTAATTGCACTTTATGGCTGCCATCACACTAGCAGTATTTGAACAGTATTTTACATCAGTATTTGTAGCCAAAACCAGGAGTGGGTGATAAATGCAGAAGTGGTGCATATGTTTCTATTATACTTTTCCTCTAGTTGTTCCACTCCTGGTTTTGGCTTACAAATACTGATGTAAAATACTGACCAAATACTTCTAGTGTGACGGCAGCCTATAACTGAATAAATTTTTGTTGCTATTGTTATTATTGTCAAAAGTAATATAAATAAATATTTTCCTTTTACCATTTCCTTACTGGTGTTATGTTTAAATTAGTTGGGCCCACACTTTAAAAAAAATGTAAATATTCAGAGGATGAGAGCCGGCTATTGTTTTTTTGGCACTAGTAGCCGGCTCTCACTGTAGATTATGACATTGAGGATGAGAGCTGGATATTGGGCTCTCTGCCTCTCTATCATTCTCTGTCTTCATGCGCCTGTCTGCGCCTCACTGTGCCTCATTGCGCCTCTCTGTGCCTCTTTCTGTGCCTCACGGTGACTCTCTCTCGCTGTGCCTTGGCAATGCAAATTTAGAGACTGGTGAAGTGATCCAAATATGTCACATTGAACAGCCCAGTTTGTTGCTGATTAGCAGCAGAAGATGTGAGTCTTCTCTCTATCGCGTTATGTGTCTCACTGTGCCCGACCCAGCTTATATGTGCCTTTAAATAACTGTCTGTGACTTTCTCTGCCTCTCTATCATTCTCTGTCTTCATGCGCCTCTCTGTGCCTCTTTGCGCCTCTCTGTGCCTCGGCAACGCAAATTGAGAGACTAGTGAAGTGATCCAAATATGTCACATTGAACAGCCCAGCTTGTTGCTGATCAGCAACAGAAGATGTGTCTTCTCTTTATCGCGTTATGTGCCTCACTGTGCCTCTGTGTGCCCGACCCAGCCTATAAATGACCCAGCCTTTAAATGACTCGCTGTGACTTTCTCTGCCTCTCTATCATTCTCTGCCTTCATGCGCCACACTGTGCCTCATTGCGCCTCTCTGTGCCTCTTTCTGTGCCTCACTGTGCCTCTCTCTCGCTCACTGAGCCTCGGCAATGCAAATTGAGAGACTGGTGAAGTGATCCAAATATGTCCCATTGAACAGCCCAGTTTGTTGCTGATCAGCAACCGAAAATGCGAGTCTTCTCTTTATCGCGTTATGTGCCTCACTGTGCCTCTTTTTGCCTCTGTGCATCTGAAAATATTCTGAGGATGTGACCCGGCCATTGTACTCATTTTTGGCACAATTCGCCACCTCTCAATGAAGAAAATGACGTACTGAGGATGAGACCCGGCTATTATTTTCATTTTTGGCACAATTAGCCGGCTCTTACTGTTAAATATGACGTACTGAGGATGAGACCCGGCTATTGTATTCATTTTTGGCACAATTAGCCGGCTCTTACTGAAGAAAATGACATACTGAGGATGAGAGCCGACTATTGTACTCATTTTTTGCACAATTAGCCGAGTCTCCCTGATGAAAATGACATACTGTCCCAGCCTAAATGTGCCTTTCAATGACTCTCCATCTTTCTCTGCCTTCATCTGCCTCTCTGCGCCTCACTGTGCCTCA